>NW_027258022.1:15000-115000 GCF_045791955.1 Oncorhynchus clarkii lewisi
AGAGAGAGGGTGAGAGAGAGAAATGAAGGGACTCTCAGAGCATCTTTCCTCCTGGGAGAGGGAGAGGGTGAGAGAGGGTGAGAGAGAAATGAAGAGACTCTCAGAGCATCTTTCCTCCAGAGGGATTGGTTTGGAGTTGGACGTCACACATCTGGGGGAACATCCCAAATGGCTCCCTATTCCCTTTATAGTGCACTACATTAGGTCCCGGTCAATGGGATTAGTGCACCTAGGAAAGGTGACAGTGTTCAATTTGGGACGTATCCCGAGTGTGTTGAGCTCAGAGGAGAACCCAGGACGTCCTGAATGGAACCCTATCCACTATCCAGTCCTGCACTACGTCTGACCAGAGGCCCCATAAGGGGAGGTTAGTGCACTTAGGGGAATACAGTGCTAGTTGGGATACACGAACCGCGTCTTCGGTTCTACTGCCAAAATCATTGTAATATAAGCATGAAGAAAACGTTGTTTGTGTTGAAGGAATTAAATCCTGTTAAAAACTGGATAAAATACAATGTATGTTGCTTGAATTTGACAGTTGGCAGTTTATATTTAAATAGAGCAACGAGACATTTCAATGAGAGGGAAAAGTGTCGACGAGGGTGTCGTCCCAAATAGCACTACTTTCGAGTGACTCCTTTTTTTGTGGGGGGGGGGAGAAGCACTCGATGGTCATTTTTCATAGCAATGAATGTATTAGTTGATTAACATGTCTGTGTAATTGCTGGTGACGGTATGCTCTTGGCTATTATGGGATGGGGGTAGTGGCTTAAACTCAAGGTACGCTGTGCGATATGATGTCGGGCACCGGGGGAGTGGGGGGGGGGGCGGGCGAACTTCCTGTTTTCAAGACGACGACAATTTGAATGCCAGCCTCAATCTTGGGAAGATTCTATCTGATCAGCAGGTTGTAGACAAATGTCCCGGCGATTCACAGTAAACGTGATGTCGGCTCAGTCAGAAAAGGCCTCCAAATCCTATAACCCACGATCAGATTCAATCCCGGCCTGATTCTTCAGCCCAAAAGTGGAACTCCTGGCAGAATTGTATTATTTTGTTTGTTGTGATTTGTTGTTGTTGTCTGTAAACAGGAAGTTGCCCTGCCATGTTTGATGATGTCATAATGCTGAGACTTCCGTTTCATCTCCCACCAAATGGAAAAGGAAAAATAAGGACATTCGCACACTTGCTAAACATTATATATGTCCCATAAAGCACCCTATTACCTACAAAGTGCACTACTTTAGACCAGTTCCTATAGGGACAAAGTAGTGCACTACTTTGGGCCAGGGCCTATAGGGACAAAGTAGTGCACTACTTTTGGACCAGGGCCTATAGGGACAAAGTAGTGCACTACTTTTGGACCAGGGCCTATAGGGACAAAGTAGTGCACTACTTTTGGACCAGGGCCTATAGGGACAAAGTAGTGCACTACTTTGGACCAGGGCCTATAGGGACAAAGTAGTGCACTACTTTTGGACCAGGGCCTATAGGGACAAAGTAGTGCACTACTTTTGGACCAGGGCCTATAGGGACAAAGTAGTGCACTACTTTTGGACCAGGGCCTATAGGGACAAAGTAGTGCACTACTTTTGGACCAGGGGCCTATAGGGACAAAGTAGTGCACTACTTTTGGACCAGGGGCCTACAGGGATAAAGTAGTGCACTTTTCTTGGATAAAAGTAGTGAACTATATAGGGAATAGGGTGCCATTGGTGACACAGACACTGTTTGGGGTTTTTCATAATTTATGCATCTTTAATTTTCTATTCTCGCTGTATAATGAATGTAAAGGTAGAATTGTATTTTTTAAAAATGGTTGGAAACAAATAAATGTACATTTTGGGAATTGGTTTAAATGTGAACTCCTCCTTCTCTTCATTGGTCTATGTCATGTTCACTATGTCATGTTCACTACTAGTGGTTAGAGTGTAGAGGAGGCAGGTAGCCTAGTGGTTAGAGTGTAGAGGAGGCAGGTAGCCTAGTGGTTAGAGTGTAGAGGAGGCAGGTAGCCTAGTGGTTAGAGTGTAGAGGAGGCAGGTAGTCTAGTGGTTAGAGGGTAGAGGAGGCAGGTAGACTAGTGGTTAGAGTGTAGAGGAGGTAGGTAGCCTAGTGGTTAGAGTGTAGAGGAGGCAGGTAGTCTAGTGGTTAGAGTGTAGAGGAGGCAGGTATCATAGTGGTTAGAGTGTAGAGGAGGCAGGTAGCCTAGTGGTTAGAGTGTAGAGGAGGCAGGTAGCCTAGTGGTTAGAGTGTAGAGGAGGCAGGTAGCCTAGTGGTTAGAGTGTAGAGGAGGCAGGTAGTCTAGTGGTTAGAGTGTAGAGGAGGTAGGTAACCTAGTGGTTAGAGTGTAGAGGAGGCAGGTAGTCTAGTGGTTAGAGTGTAGAGGAGGCAGGTAGACTAGTGGTTAGAGTGTAGAGGAGGTAGGTAACCTAGTGGTTAGAGTGTAGAGGAGGCAGGTAGACTAGTGGTTAGAGTGTAGAGGAGGCAGGTAGCCTAGTGGTTAGAGTGTAGAGGAGGTAGGTATCCTAGTGGTTAGAGTGTAGAGGAGGCAGGTAGCCTAGTGGTTAGAGTGTAGAGGAGGCAGGTAGACTAGTGGTTAGAGTGTAGAGGAGGCAGGTAGACTAGTGGTTAGAGTGTAGAGGAGGCAGGTAGACTAGTGGTTAGAGTGTAGAGGAGGCAGGTAGACTAGTGGTTAGAGTGTAGAGGAGGCAGGTAGTCTAGTGGTTAGAGTGTAGAGGAGGCAGGTAGACTAGTGGTTAGAGTGTAGAGGAGGCAGGTAGACTAGTGGTTAGAGTGTAGAGGAGGCAGGTAGCCTAGTGGTTAGAGGAGGCAGGTAGTCTAGTGGTTAGAGTGTAGAGGAGGTAGGTAGCCTAGTGGTTAGAGTGTAGAGGAGGCAGGTAGTCTAGTGGTTAGAGTGTAGAGGAGGCAGGTATCCTAGTGGTTAGAGTGTAGAGGAGGCAGGTAGCCTAGTGGTTAGAGGTTAGAGGAGGCAGGTAGTCTAGTGGTTAGAGTGTAGAGGAGGCAGGCAGCCTAGTGGTTAGAGTGTAGAGGAGGCAGGTAGTCTAGTGGTTAGAGTGTAGAGGAGGCAGGTAGCCTAGTGGTTAGAGTGTAGAGGAGGCAGGTAGTCTAGTGGTTAGAGTGTAGAGGAGGCAGGTAGCCTAATGGTTAGAGGGTAGAGGAGGTAGGTAGTCTAGTGGTTAGAGTGTAGAGGAGGCAGGCAGCCTAGTGGTTAGAGTGTAGAGGAGGCAGGTAGTCTAGTGGTTAGAGTGTAGAGGAGGCAGGTAGCCTAGTGGTTAGAGTGTAGAGGAGGCAGGTAGCCTAGTGGTTAGAGTGTAGAGGAGGCAGGTAGCCTAGTGGTTAGAGTGTAGAGGAGGCAGGTAGCCTAGTGGTTAGAGTGTAGAGGAGGCAGGTAGCCTAGTGGTTAGAGTGTAGAGGAGGCAGGTAGCCTAGTGGTTAGAGGTAGAGGAGGCAGGTAGCCTAGTGGTTAGAGTGTAGAGGAGGCAGGTAGCCTAGTGGTTAGAGTGTAGAGGAGGCAGGTAGCCTAGTGGTTAGAGTGTAGAGGAGGCAGGTAGTCTAGTGGTTAGAGTGTAGAGGAGGCAGGTAGTCTAGTGGTTAGAGTGTAGAGGAGGCAGGTAGCCTAGTGGTTAGAGGTAGAGGAGGCAGGTAGTCTAGTGGTTAGAGTGTAGAGGTGGCAGGTAGCCTAGTGGTTAGAGTGTAGAGGAGGCAGGTAGCCTAGTGGTTAGAGTGTAGAGGAGGCAGGTAGCCTAGTGGTTAGAGTGTAGAGGAGGCAGGTAGCCTAGTGGTTAGAGGAGGCAGGTAGTCTAGTGGTTAGAGTGTAGAGGAGGTAGGTAGCCTAGTGGTTAGAGTGTAGAGGAGGCAGGTAGCCTAGTGGTTAGAGTGTAGAGGAGGCAGGTAGCCTAGTGGTTAGAGTGTAGAGGAGGCAGGTAGCCTAGTGGTTAGAGGAGGCAGGTAGTCTAGTGGTTAGAGTGTAGAGGAGGTAGGTAGCCTAGTGGTTAGAGTGTAGAGGATGCAGGTAGCCTAGTGGTTAGAGTGTAGAGGAGGCAGGTAGCCTAGTGGTTAGAGTGTAGAGGAGGCAGGTAGCCTAGTGGTTAGAGTGTAGAGGAGGCAGGTAGTCTAGTGGTTAGAGTGTAGAGGAGGTAGGTAACCTAGTGGTTAGAGTGTAGAGGAGGTAGGTAGCCTAGTGGTTAGAGTGTAGAGGAGGCAGGTAGTCTAGTGGTTAGAGTGTATAGGTGGCAGGTAGCCTAGTGGTTAGAGTGTAGAGGAGGCAGGGTAGTCTAGTGTTAGAGTGTGGAGGCGGCAGGTAGACTAGTGGTTAGAGTGTAGAGGAGGCAGGTAGCCTAGTGGTTAGAGTGTAGAGGAGGCAGGTAGTCTAGTAGTTAGAGTGTAGAGGAGGCAGGTAGCCTAGTGGTTAGAGTGTAGAGGAGGCAGGTAGCCTAGTGGTTAGAGTGTAGAGGAGGCAGGTAGCCTAGTGGTTAGAGTGTAGAGGAGGCAGGTAGACTAGTGGTTAGAGTGTAGAGGAGGCAGGTAACCTAGTGGTTAGAGTGTAGAGGAGGCAGGTAGCCTAGTGGTTAGAGTGTAGAGGAGGCAGGTAGCCTAGTGGTTAGAGTGGAGAGGAGGCAGGTAGCCTAGTGGTTAGAGTGTAGAGGAGGCAGGTAGCCTAGTGGTTAGAGTGTAGAGGTGGCAGGTAGCCTAGTGGTTAGAGTGTAGAGGAGGTAGGTAGTCTAGTGGTTAGAGTGTAGAGGAGGCAGGTAGCCTAGTGGTTAGAGTGGAGAGGAGGCAGGTAGCCTAATGGTTAGAGTGTAGAGGAGGCAGGTAGCCTAGTGGTTAGAGTGGAGAGGAGGCAGGTAGCCTAGTGGTTAGAGTGTAGAGGAGGCAGGTAGTCTAGTGGTTAGAGTGTAGAGGAGGCAGGGTAGCCTAGTGGTTAGAGTGTAGAGGAGGCAGGTAGCCTAGTGGTTAGAGTGGAGAGGAGGCAGGTAGCCTAGTGGTTAGAGTGTAGAGGAGGCAGGTAGCCTAGTGGTTAGAGTGGAGAGGAGGCAGGTAGCCTAGTGGTTAGAGTGTAGAGGAGGCAGGTAGCCTAGTGGTTAGAGTGTAGAGGAGGCAGGTAGTCTAGTGGTTAGAGTGTAGAGGAGGCAGGTAGCCTAGTGGTTAGAGGGTAGAGGAGGCAGGTAGACTAGTGGTTAGAGTGTAGAGGAGGCAGGTAGCCTAGTGGTTAGAGTGTAGAGGAGGTAGGTAACCTAGTGGTTAGAGTGTAGAGGAGGCAGGTAGTCTAGTGGTTAGAGTGTAGAGGAGGCAGGTAGCCTAGTGGTTAGAGTGTAGAGGTGGCAGGTAGTCTAGTGGTTAGAGTGTAGAGGAGGCAGGTAGTCTAGTGGTTAGAGTGTAGAGGAGGCAGGTAGTCTAGTGGTTAGAGTGTAGAGGTGGCAGGTAGTCTAGTGGTTAGAGTGTAGAGGAGGTAGGTAACCTAGTGGTTAGAGTGTAGAGGAGGTAGGTAACCTAGTGGTTAGAGTGTAGAGGAGGCAGGTAGCCTAGTGGTTAGAGTGTAGAGGAGGTAGGTAGTCTAGTGGTTAGAGTGTAGAGGAGGCAGGTAGCCTAGTGGTTAGAGTGTAGAGGTGGCAGGTAGTCTAGTGGTTAGAGTGTAGAGGAGGCAGGTAGCCTAGTGGTTAGAGTGTAGAGGAGGCAGGTAGCCTAGTGGTTAGAGTGTGGAGGAGGCAGGTAGCCTAGTGGTTAGAGTGTAGAGGAGGCAGGTAGTCTAGTGGTTAGAGTGTAGAGGTGGCAGGTAGCCTAGTGGTTAGAGTGTAGAGGTGGCAGGTAGCCTAGTGGTTAGAGTGTAGAGGTGGCAGGTAGCCTAGTGGTTAGAGTGTGGAGGAGGCAGGTAGCCTAGTGGTTAGAGTGTGGAGGAGGCAGGTAGCCTAGTGGTTAGAGGTAGAGGAGGCAGGTAGCCTGGTGGTTAGAGTGTAGAGGAGGCAGGTAGTCTAGTGGTTAGAGGAGGCAGGTAGCCTGGTGGTTAGAGTGTAGAGGAGGCAGGTAGCCTAGTGGTTAGAGTGTAGAGGAGGTAGGTAGTCTAGTGGTTAGAGTGTAGAGGAGGCAGGTAGCCTAGTGGTTAGAGTGTAGATGAGGCAGGTAGCCTAGTGGTTAGAGTGTAGAGGAGGCAGGTAGCCTAGTGGTTAGAGGTAGAGGAGGCAGGTAGCCTAGTGGTTAGAGTGTAGAGGAGGCAGGTAGCCTAGTGGTTAGAGTGTAGAGGAGGCAGGTAGCCTAGTGGTTAGAGTGTAGAGGAGGCAGGTAGCCTAGTGGTTAGAGTGTTGAGGAGGCAGGTAGCCTAGTGGTTAGAGTGTAGAGGAGGCAGGTAGCCTAGTGGTTAGAGTGTAGAGGAGGCAGGTAGCCTAGGGGTTAGAGTGGAGGGGAGGCAGGTAGCCTGGTGGTTAGAGGAGGCGGGTAGCCTAGTGGTTAGAGGAGGCGGGTAGACTGGTGGTTAGAGGAGGCAGGTAGCCTAGTGGTTAGAGGAGGCGGGTAGCCTGGTGGTTAGAGGAGGTGGGTAGCCTGGTGGTTAGAGGAGGCGGGTAGCCTGGTGGTTAGAGAAGGCGCGTAGCCTGGTGGTTAGAGGAGGCGGGTAGCCTGGTGGTTAGAGGAGGCGGGTAGCCTGGTGGTTAGAGGAGGCGGGTAGCCTGGTGGATAGAGGAGGCGGGTAGCCTGGTGGTTAGAGGAGGCGGGTAGCCTGGTGGTTAGAGGAGGCGGGTAGCCTGGTGGTTAGAGGAGGCAGGTAGCCTAGTGGGTAGAGGAGGCAGGTTTCAGTCTTTCCTGTTTCAGTCTACATCACTCCACCTACTGTAGGCCCAGTTTCAGTCTACATTACTCCACCTACTGTAGGCCCTGTTTTTAGTCTACATCACACCACCTACTGTAGGCCCCGTTTCAGTCTACCTCACTCTACCTACTGTAGGCCCTCTTTCAGTCTACATTACTCCACCTACTGTAGGCCCTGTTTCAGTCTACATCACTCCACCTACTGTAGGCCCTGTTTCAGTCTACATCACTCCACCTACTGTAGGCCCTGTTTCAGTCTACATCACTCCACCTACTGTAGGCCCTGTTTCAGTCTACATCACTCAACCTACTGTAGGCCCTGTTTCAGTCTACATTACTCCACCTACTGTAGTCCCTGTTTCAGTCTACATCACTCCACCTACTGTAGGCCCTGTTTCAGTCTACATCACTCCACCTACTGTAGGCCCTGTTTCAGTCTACATGACTCTACCCACTGTAGGCCCTGTTTCAGTCTACATCACTCCACCTACTGTAGGCCCTGTTTCAGTCTACATCACTCCACCTACTGTAGGCCCTGTTTCAGTCTACATCACTCCACCTACTGTAGGCCCTGTTTCAGTCTACATCACTCCACCTACTGTAGGCCCTGTTTCAGTCTACATCACTCCACCTACTGTAGGCCCTGTTTCAGTCTATATTACTCCACCTACTGTAGGCCCTGTTTGTCTACATCACTCTACCTACTGTAGGCCCCGTTTCAGGTACATCACTCCACCTACTGTAGGCCCTGTTTCAGTCTACATCACTCCACCTACTGTAGGCCCTGTTTCAGTCTACATCACTCCACCTACTGTAGGCCCTGTTTCAGTCTACATCACTCCACCTACTGTAGGCCCTGTTTCAGTCTATATTACTCCACCTACTGTAGGCCCTGTTTGTCTACATCACTCTACCTACTGTAGGCCCCGTTTCAGGTACATCACTCCACCTACTGTAGGCCCTGTTTCAGTCTACATCACTCCACCTACTGTAGGCCCTGTTTCAGTCTACATCACTCCACCTACTGTAGGCCCTGTTTCAGTCTACATCACTCCACCTACTGTAGGCCCTGTTTCAGTCTACATCACTCCACCTACTGTAGGCCCTGTTTCAGTCTATATTACTCCACCTACTGTAGGCCCTGTTTGTCTACATCACTCTACCTACTGTAGGCCCCGTTTCAGGTACATCACTCCACCTACTGTAGGCCCTGTTTCAGTCTACATCACTCCACCCACTGTAGGCCCTGTTTCAGTCTACATCAACATTACTCCACCTACTGTAGGCCCTGTTTCAGTCTACATCACTCCACCTACTGTAGGCCCTGTTTCAGTCTACATCACTCCACCTACTGTAGGCCCTGTTTCAGTCTACATTACTCCACCTACTGTAGGCCCTGTTTCAGTCTACATCACTCCACCTACTGTAGGCCCTGTTTCAGTCTACATCACTCCACCTACTGTAGGCCCTGTTTCAGTCTACATCACTCCACCTACTGTAGGCCCTGTTTCAGTCAACATCACTCCACCTACTGTAGGCCCTGTTTCAGTCTACATTACTCCACCTACTGTAGGCCCTGTTTCAGTCTACATCACTCCACCTACTGTAGGCCCCGTTTCAGTCTACATCACTCCACCTACTGTAGGCCCTGTTTCAGTCTACATCACTCCACCTACTGTAGGCCCTGTTTCAGTCTACATCACTCCACCTACTGTAGGCCCTGTTTCAGTCTACATTACTCCACCTACTGTAGGCCCTGTTTCAGTCTACATCACTCCACCTACTGTAGGCCCTGTTTCAGTCTACATCACTCCACCTAGTGTAGGCCCTGTTTCAGTCTACATCACTCCACCTACTGTAGGCCCTGTTTCAGTCTACATCACTCCACCTACTGTTTCAGTTGTTTGTTTCACCTTTTTAGTAGCCTCAAAGTCATGAAGATGGACAGGACATGTTAGAGGGAAGGAATAAAGAACCGAACGAAAGAAGGACAGAAAGAAAGAGAGAAAAGAGAAAGAAAGAAAAGAGAGAGAAAGAAAGAAAGAAAAGACAGAAAGAAAGAGAGAAAAGAGAGAAAGAAAGAAAAAACAGAAAGAAAGAGAGAAAGAAAGAAAGAAAGAGAGAAAGAAAGAAAAAACAGAAAGAAAGAGAGAAAGAAAGAAAGAAAGAAAGAAAAGACAGAAAGAAAGAGAAAAGAGAGAAAGAAAGAAAAAACAGAAAGAAAGAGAGAAAGAAAGAAAGAAAGAGAGAAAGAAAGAAAAAACAGAAAGAAAGAGAGAAAGAAAGAAAGAAAGAGAGAAAGAAAGAAAGAAAGAAAGAAAGAGAGAAAAGACAGAAAGAGAGAAAAGAGAGAAAGAAAGAAAGAAAGAGAGAGAGAGAAAGAAAGAAAGAAAAGAGAGAACTGTAACAGGTATCTTAATTCTCCACTAGATGGCGCACGGCTCAGTTATAACCTTTGTCCAAAGCTCTGGCAGCCTGTTTGTGTGCCAGACACACAGTGCCCGTACAGGTCTGTGCGAGGGAGGGAGGTTTGCCATGGCGGGGCAGCCTCCCAGTGTCCACATCGAGTTCTCGGGGGGGAGGGGTAGAGAGAGCTTCATCATGATCCGTCTGTTACAGTGTCCAGGTATGTGAACCAGTCGCTCTGTCTGTCTTCGATGTGCCCTCTTCCACTCCTCATTACGCAACGCAGACAGGAGTCCTATTTGTTTCTATAACATTGTATTACTTTTTATTTTTTATTTTTGAAGTATAAAGATTATAATACATAGAATAAATTTGTGGAGTCTTTAAGAACAGAATATTCAAGTGATAAAAATGGTTTAGCGCGAAAAGAGACTTTATCACAAGCTTGTTGAAGAGACAACTGTCTAACTATCCAACTCCGTTCCAGCATTTACCGAGAATCTCTTCTTTCTGTCAGGCTTTTCGTTTCCCTCTCTTTTTATTACCGCATTCTCGGGATGCGGGTGTTCCTGTTCGCTGCGACGGTATTTTTCACGCACAAGCTCACCGGGTCCGGTGCCGGCTCCGAGTCCAGCTCCAAAAAGTGTTCCTCCCAGTGCGACGTGAGCGCGTGTCCTAGTCCGAACTGCCCCAGCGGGTATGTCCCAGACCGGTGCAACTGTTGCCTGGTGTGTTCCCGGGGCGAGGACGAACTCTGTGGCCGGAAAAACGACCTGCCGTGTGGGGACGGCTTAGAGTGTAGGTCCCCTAACGGTCCTAACAAAGGCCCGTCGGGGAAGCGGAGCTCCAAGCGGAGGCTGTGTCAGTGTAAGATGGGGTATAAGGTGTGTGGTAGCGACGGAAAGACGTACGGGAACGTGTGTCGGATGAAGGCTGCCAGCCGGAAAGCTCTTCAGAAGGAAAGGGAGGCCATCACCCAAGCACACAAGGGACCCTGTCCATCAGGTAAGTCCTAGCCGTTAGCCTATAGTCTAGCGCTCACCCAGGGCGTTACGTGTTGCGTTTTATTTTATGAGTACCATGGCAGCTCAAAGTTAAATTTGAAGAAGGCCTTGTCCATATGTAAAGCCCTGGGCCAGAGCTAGCATATACTGTGCATTGGGAATGTACTCAGACACCTTGACTTTTTACACATTTTGTTACATTACAGCCTTATTCTAAAATTGATTCAATTCTACACACAATACCATATAATGACAAAGTAAAAACTGTTTTTTTTTAAACATTTTTGCAAACTAATAAACTCGGCAAAAAAATAAAGGTTTATTTTCAGCAAACTTAACGTGTAAAAATGTGTATGAACATAACAAGATTCAACAAGGTTGGATGGGGAGTGACGCTGCACAGCTATTTTCAGGTCTCTCCAGAGATGTTCCATCAGGCTCTGTCAGGTTGGATGGGGAGTGTCGCTGCCCAGCTATTTTCAGGTCTCTCCAGAGATGTTCCATCAGGCTCTGTCAGGTTGGATGGGGAGTGTCGCTGTCCAGCTATTTTCAGATCTCTCCAGAGATGTTCCATCAGGCTCTGTCAGGTTGGATGGGGAGTGTCGCTGCCCAGCTATTTTCAGGTCTCTCCAGAGATGTTCCATCAGGCTCTGTCAGGTTGGATGGGGAGTGTCGCTGTCCAGCTATTTTCAGATCTCTCCAGAGATGTTCCATCAGGCTCTGTCAGGTTGGATGGGGAGCGTCGCTGCCCAGCTATTTTCAGGTCTCTCCAGAGATGTTCCATCAGGCTCTGTCAGGTTGGATGGGGAGCGTCGCTGCGCAGCTATTTTCAGGTCTCTCCAGAGATGTTCCATCAGGCTCTGTCAGGTTGGATGGGGAGCGTCGCTGCCCAGCTATTTTCAGGTCTCTCCAGAGATGTTCCATCAGGCTCTGTCAGGTTGGATGGGGAGCGTCGCTGTGCAGCTATTTTCAGGTCTCTCCAGAGATGTTCCATCAGGCTCTGTCAGGTTGGATGGGGAGCGTCGCTGCCCAGCTATTTTCAGGTCTCTCCAGAGATGTTCCATCAGGCTCTGTCAGGTTGGATGGGGAGCGTCGCTGCACAGCTATTTTCAGGTCTCTCCAGAGATGTTCCATCAGGCTCTGTCAGGTTGGATGGGGAGCGTCGCTGTGCAGCTATTTTCAGGTCTCTCCAGAGATGTTCCATCAGGCTCTGTCAGGTTGGATGGGGAGCGTCGCTGCCCAGCTATTTTCAGGTCTCTCCAGAGATGTTCCATCAGGCTCTGTCAGGTTGGATGGGGAGCGTCGCTGTGCAGCTATTTTCAGGTCTCTCCAGAGATGTTCCATCAGGCTCTGTCAGGTTGGATGGGGAGCGTCGCTGCCCAGCTATTTTCAGGTCTCTCCAGAGATGTTCCATCAGGCTCTGTCAGGTTGGATGGGGAGCGTCGCTGCACAGCTATTTTCAGGTCTCTCCAGAGATGTTCCATCAGGCTCTGTCAGGTTGGATGGGGAGCGTCGCTGTGCAGCTATTTTCAGGTCTCTCCAGAGATGTTCCATCAGGCTCTGTCAGGTTGGATGGGGAGCGTCGCTGCCCAGCTATTTTCAGGTCTCTCCAGAGATGTTCCATCAGGCTCTGTCAGGTTGGATGGGGAGCGTCGCTGCACAGCTATTTTCAGGTCTCTCCAGAGATGTTCCATCAGGCTCTGGCTGATGTCAAGGACATTTAGAGACTTGTCCCGAAGCCACTCCTGCGTTGTCTCGGACGTGTGCTTAGGGTCGTTGTCCTGTTGAAAGGGGAACCTTTGCCCCAGTCCGAAGTCCTGAGCACTCTGGAGCAGGTTTTCATCAAGGATCTCTCTGTACTTTGCTCTGTTCATCTTTCCCTCGATCCCGACTAGTATCTCAGTCCCTTTCGCTGAAAAACATCCCTAAATCATGATGCTGCCACCACCATGCTTCACTGTATTGATGGTGCCAGGTGTCCTCCAGACGTGAGGCTTGGTTTCATCAGACCAGAGAATCTTGTTTCTCATGGTCTGAGAGTCTTTTAGGTGCCTTTTGGTAAACTCCAACCGGTCTGTCATGTACCTTTTACTGAGGAGTGGCTTCTGTCTGGCCACTCTACCATAAAGGCCTGGTTGGTGGAGTGCTGCAGAGATGGTTGTCCTTCTGGAAGGTTCTCCCATCTCCACAGAGGAACTCTGGAGCTCTGTCAGTGTGACCATCGGGTTCTTGGTCACCTTCCTGAACAAGGTCCTTCTACACCGATTGCTCAGTTTGGTGTCTTGGTGTTTGATTCTTGGTGGGTCCAAACTTCTTCCAATAAGTTATAACAATAAACTAGCCTTCAGTTAAAGAACTAATACAATAAACTAGCCTTCAGTTAAAGAACTAATACAATAAATTAGCCTTCAGTTAAAGGGCTATAACAATAAATTAGCCTTCAGTTAAGGGGCTATAACAATAAATTAGCCTTCAGTTAAAGGGCTATAACAATAAATTAGCCTTCAGTTAAAGAACTAATACAATAAACTAGCCTTCAGTTAAAGGGCTATAACAATACATTTGCCTTCAGTTAAAGGGTTATAACAATAAACTAGCCTTCAGTTAAAGAACTAATACAATAAACTAGCCTTCAGTTAAAGGGCTATAACAATAAATTAGCCTTCAGTTAAAGAACTAATACAATAAACTAGCCTTCAGTTAAAGGGCTATAACAATAAATTAGCCTTCAGTTAAAGGGCTATAACAATAAATTAGCCTTCAGTTAAAGAACTAATACAATAAACTAGCCTTCAGTTAAAGGGCTATAACAATAAATTAGCCTTCAGTTAAAGGGCTATAACAATAAATTTGCCTTCAGTTAAAGGGCTATAGCAATAAATTAGCCTTCAGTTAAAGAACTAATACAATAAACTAGCCTTCAGTTAAAGGGCTATAACAATAAATTAGCCTTCAGTTAAAGAACTAATACAATAAACTAGCCTTCAGTTAAAGGGCTATAACAATAAATGTGCCTTCAGTTAAAGGGCTATAACAATAAATGTGCCTTCAGTTAAAGAACTAATACAATAAACTAGCCTTCAGTTAAAGGGCTATAACAATAAATTTGCCTTCAGTTAAAGGGCTATAACAATAAATTAGCCTTCAGTTAAATAACTAATACAATAAACTAGCCTTCAGTTAAAGGGCTATAACAATAAATGTGCCTTCAGTTAAAGGGCTATAACAATAAATTAGCCTTCAGTTAAGGGGCTATAACAATAAATGTGCCTTCAGTTAAAGGGCTATAACAATAAATTTGCCTTCAGTTAAAGAACTAATACAATAAACTAGCCTTCAGTTAAAGGGCTATAACAATAAATTAGCCTTCAGTTAAAGGGCTATAACAATAAATTAGCCTTCAGTTAAAGAACTAATACAATAAACTAGCCTTCAGTTAAAGGGCTATAACAATAAATTAGCCTTCAGTTAAAGGGCTATAACAATAAATTAGCCTTCAGTTAAAGAACTAATACAATAAACTAGCCTTCAGTTAAAGCGCTAAACCAATGAACTAGGCTTATTGTTTTTGCCCTATAAAAACCCAATCTTCCCATGTCATTTATTTATCCTAAGGATTCTGGCCCAATCAGAACTGTTGTTTCTGAGGCTATACTTGATTAGCCTATCACAGCCCTACAGTCATTACCAGGGCTGAGTTTTGAATGTTCAACATTGGTTTTCTGAAGTTGTAGGCTATTTGCTTATGAGATTGCCTTTTATAGAAACCTAATTTGGGATGATTTATCTGAGCACGTGGTAGTATTGTCTTCCGTATTCCACCATGGAATGTAGAAGTCAGGTTCTAATGAGGAGGGCTGTGAATAATGGGTTCCAACGGTTCTGCTGAGCCACTTCTTCTGTGGTTTCTGTAATATTGTCTTCCGTATTCCACCATGGAATGTAGAAGTCAGGTTCTAATGAGGAGGGCTGTGAATAATGGGTTCCAACGGCTCTGCTGAGCCACTTCTTCTGTGGTTTCTGTAATATTGTGTTCCGTATTCCACCATGGAATGTAGAAGTCAGGTTCTAATGAGGAGGGCTGTGAATAATGGGTTCTAACGGTTCTGCTGAGCCACTTCTTCTGTGGTTTCTGTAATATTGTGTTCCGTATTCCAACATGGAATGTAGAAGTCAGGTTCTAATGAGGAGGGCTGTGAATAATGGGTTCCAACGGTTTTGCTGAGCCACTTCTTCTGTGGTTTCTGTAATATTGTGTTCCGTATTCCACCATGGAATGTAGAAGTCAGGTTCTAATGAGGAGGGCTGTGAATAATGGGTTCTAACGGTTCTGCTGAGCCACTTCTTCTGTGGTTTCTGTAATATTGTGTTCCGTATTTCACCATGGAATGTAGAAGTCAGGTTCTAATGAGGAGGGCTGTGAATAATGGGTTCCAACGGCTCTGCTGAGCCACTTCTTCTGTGGTTTCTGTTAGGAGAGAAATGCCATGGCAGTGAATCACCTTTCACTCTTTTCCTTTGTATACAGAGTTACTACAACAACAACAACAATATTCACTCTCTACTCCTCCTCTTCTCTCCTCCTCTTCCTCGTCTCTTTTCCTTTGTATACAGAGTTACTACAACAACAACAACAATATTCACTCTCTACTCCTCCTCTTCTCTCCTCCTCTTCCTCGTCTCTTTTCCTTTGTATACAGAGTTACTACAACAACAACAACAACAACAATATTCACTCTCTACTCCTCCTCTTCTCTCCTCCTCTTCCTCGTCTCTTTTCCTTTGTATGCAGAGTTACTACAACAACAACAATATTCACTCTCTACTCCTCCTCTTCTCTCCTCCTCTTCCTCGTCTCTTTTCCTTTGTATGCAGAGTTACTACAACAACAACAACAATATTCACTCTCTACTCCTCCTCTTCTCTCCTCCTCTTCCTCGTCTCTTTTCCTTTGTATGCAGAGTTACTACAACAACAACAACAATATTCACTCTCTACTCCTCCTCTTCTCTCCTCCTCTTCCTCGTCTCTTTTCCTTTGTATGCAGAGTTACTACAACAACAACAACAACAACAATATTCACTCTCTACTCCTCCTCTTCTCTCCTCCTCTTCCTCGTCTCTTTTCCTTTGTATGCAGAGTTACTACAACAACAACAACAATATTCACTCTCTACTCCTCCTCTTCTCTCCTCCTCTTCCTCGTCTCTTTTCCTTTGTATGCAGAGTTACTACAACAACAACAACAATATTCACTCTCTACTCCTCCTCTTCTCTCCTCCTCTTCCTCGTCTCTTTTCCTTTGTATACAGAGTTACTACAACAACAACAACAACAACAATATTCACTCTCTACTCCTCCTCTTCTCTCCTCCTCTTCCTCGTCTCTTTTCCTTTGTATACAGAGTTACTACAACAACAACAACAACAACAATATTAACTCTCTACTCCTCCTCTCCTCCTCTTCTCTCCTCCTCTTCCTCGTCTCTTTTCATTTGTATACAGAGTTACTACAACAACAACAACAATATTCACTCTCTACTCCTCCTCTTCTCTCCTCCTCTTCCTCGTCTCTTTTCCTTTGTATGCAGAGTTACTACAACAACAACAACAACAACAATATTAACTCTCTACTCCTCCTCTTCTCTCCTCCTCTTCCTCGTCTCTTTTCCTTTGTATGCAGAGTTACTACAACAACAACAACAATATTCACTCTCTACTCCTCTCTACTCCTCCTCTTCTCTCCTCCTCTTCCTCATCTCTTTTCCTTTGTATACAGAGTGACTACAACAACAACAACAACAACAATATTAACTCTCTACTCCTCCTCTTCTATCCTACTGTTCCTCTTCCTCCTCCTCCTCTTCTCTTCTTCCTCCTCTTCTATCCTACTGTTCCTCCTCCACCTCCGCTTTTCTCCTCTTCTCTTCTCCTCTTCCTCCTCCTCCTCTTCTCTCCTCCCCCTCTTCCTCCTTCTCTTCACTCCTCTTCCTCCTCCTCCTCCTCCTCCTCTGCCTCCTTCTCTTCACTCTTCTTCCTCCTCCTCCTCCTCTGCCTCCTCCTCCTCCTCTTTCTCCTCTTCTCTCCTACTGTTCCTCCTCCTCCCCACCTCTTCTCTCCTCCTCTTCCTCATTCTCCTCTTCTCTCCTCCTCTTCTTCCTCCTCCTCGTCCTCTTCTCTCCTCCTCCGCCTCGGCCTCCTCTTCTCTCATACTGTTCCTCCTTTTCCTCCTATTCTCTCCTACTGTTCCTCCTCCTCCTCCTCCTCCCCCTCCTCAGTCCTTCCCTTCCTCCTCCATTCCGATCCCACCATTCTAAATCTAACTCTAGCATTCCATTTGAAACATTCTATTTCCAACATTCTACACCATACTCAAACATTCCATTTTGAAACATTCTATTTCCAACATTCTACACCATACTCAAACATTCCATTTTGAAACATTCTATTTCCAACATTCTACACCATACTCAAACATTCCATTTGAAACATTCTATTTCCAACATTCTACACCATACTCAAACATTCCATTTGAAACATTCTATTTCCAACATTCTACACCATACTCAAACATTCCATTTTGAACTTCTAACAATATTCCATTCTAAACACTGTTACTACAAGGTTGTGCTAGTTGTGAGTGTGACCGAGTGTTGTAGAGGTGGTGTTTGTGTTGACAGGATGGGTTCTTGTTGCCAGTATAGGTCCTGCTCCTGGCCATCCCAACAGCCCCAGATACAAGTTCAACTTCATAGCTGACGTGGTGGAAAAGATGGCTCCTGCTGTGGTTCACATAGAGCTCTTCCTCAGGTCACTTGCCTGTGTGTCTGTGTGTGTCTGTGTGTGCCAGTGTGCCTGTGTATGTGTCTGTGTGTGTGTGTCTGTGAGTGTGTGTGAGTGTGTGTGTGTGTGTTTGTGTGCACTCATAGAAAAAATTGTTCCAAAATGGTTCTTTGGCTGTCCCCTTAGGAGAACCCTTTGTTGGTTCCAGGTAGAACTATTTTGGGTTCCAGGTAGAACCCTCTGTGGAAAGGGTTTTACATGGAACCCAAAAGGGTTCTGCCTGTAACACACACACACACACACACACACACACACACACACACACACACTGTTATCCTCCTCCTATGGGAACAGCTGAATAACCGTTTTAGGTTCTAGATAGCACCTTTTTTTTCTAAGAATGTAGGTGTGTGAATTGAACACATCCTGAATGTAAATTCAGCTTCTCTCTCTCCTCTCTCCTTTCCTCTTTCCTCTCTCCTCTCTCCTTTCCTCTCTCTCCTCTCTCCTCTCTCCTTTCCTCTCTCCTCTTTCCTCTCTCCTCTCTCCTCTCCTCTTTCCTCTCTCCTCTCTCCTTTCCTCTCTCCTTTCCTCTCTCCTCTCTCCTTTCCTCTCTCCTCTCTCCTTTCCTCTCTCCTCTCTCCTTTCCTCTCTCCTTTCCTCTCTCCTCTCTCCTTTCCTCTCTCCTCTCTCCTTTCCTCTCTCCTCTCTCCTTTCCTCTCTCCTCTCTCCTCTCTCTTTTCCTCTCTCCTCTCTCCTCTCTCTTTTCCTCTCTCCTCTCTCCTTTCCTCTCTCCTCTCTCCTGTCTCCTTTCCTCTCTCCTGTCTCCTTTCCTCTCTCCTCTCTCCTTTCCTCTCTCCTCTCTCCTCTCTCCTCTCTCCTGTCTCCTTTCCTCTCTCCTCTCTCCTGTCTCCTTTCCTCTCTCCTCTCTCCTGTCTCCTCTCTCCTCTCTCCTGTCTCCTTTCCTCTCTCCTCTCTCCTGTCTCCTTTCCTCTCTCCTCTCTCAGACATCCTCTATTTGGTCGTCATGTCCCTCTGTCTAGTGGTTCTGGGTTCATCATCAGCCACTCCGGACTCATCGTAACCAACGCTCACGTGGTAACCGCTGCTGCCACGGTAACGGGCCGACCGCAGCTCCGCGTGCAGCTCCATGACGGGGGAGCGTACGAGGCCACGGTCCGGGACGTCGACAGGAAGTCAGATATTGCCACCATCAAAGTCAACCCTCAGGTAAAGTAGCTTTACCCTTAATTTAACAGGTTAGGTGGCCAGATAGAGAGGGAGAGAGGGTGAGGGAGAGAGGGTGAGGGAGAGAGGGTGAGGGAGAGAGAGTGAGAGAGAGTGAGTGAGAGTGAGAGAGTGAGAGAGTGAGAGAGGGTGAGAGAGAGGGTGAGTGAGAGAGAGGGTGAGTGAGAGAGAGGGTGAGTGAGAGAGAGGGTGAGTGAGAGAGAGGGTGAGAGAGAGGGTGAGAGAGAGGGTGAGAGAGAGTGAGGGTGAGTGAGTGAGTGAGAGAGAGAGAGAGAGAGAGGGAGAGAGAAAGGGAGAGAGAGGGTGAGTGAGAGAGAGGGTGAGTGAGAGTGAGGGTGAGTGAGGGTGAGAGAGAGAGAGAGAGAGAGAGAGAGAGAGAGAGAGAGAGAGAGAGAGAGAGAGAGAGAGAGAGAGAGAGAGAGAGAGAGAGAGAGAGAGAGAGAGAGAGAGAGAGAGAGAGAGAGAGAGAGAGAGAGAGGGGGTGAGTGAGAGAGAGGGTGAGTGAGAGAGAGGGTGAGTGAGAGTGAGGGTGAGTGAGAGAGAGGGTGAGTGAGAGAGAGGGTGAGAGAGAGGGTGAGAGAGAGTGAGGGTGAGTGAGAGAGTGAGAGAGTGAGTGAGAGAGAGAGAATCAACTGACATGCATCTCAGTGTCCCAATGACTCAAAGCTTTCACACCACAGTTTGGTTTTAAATCCGTTTTGGAATACTGACTGTCCGAACAGCAAGTTGCAAAATGACCAAATGGGATTTGTGTGCTGACATGGCTACGCTGGTTGTCATAGTAACGACATAGTAGCAGTCAGCTAGCTAGCCACAGCAGTCAACTAGCTAACTGTTTAACTTTCTAGCACATTCACTAAGTTGTTTTGTAAACAATTAGCAGGCACAAGTCACATGGCCAGGGATCAGATTTGACCGTTCAGACACAAGTCACATGGCCAGGGATCAGATTTGACCGTTCAGACACAAGTCACATGGCCAGGGATCAGATTTGACCGTTCAGACACAAGTCACATGGCCAGGGATCAGATTTGACCGTTCAGACACAAGTCACATGGCCAGGGATCAGATTTGACCGTTCAGACACAAGTCACATGGCCAGGGATCAGATTTGACCGTTCAGACACAAGTCACATGGCCAGGGATCAGATTTGACCGTTCAGACACAAGTCACATGGCCAGGGATCAGATTTGACCGTTCAGACACAAGTCACATGGCCAGGGATCAGATTTGACCGTTCAGACACAAGTCACATGGCCAGGGATCAGATTTGACCGTTCAGACACAAGTCACATCGCCAGGGATCAGATTTGACCGTTCAGACACAAGTCACATCGCCAGGGATCAGATTTGACCGTTCAGACACGAGTCACATCGCCAGGGATCAGATTGGACCGTTCAGACACAAGTCACATCGCCAGGGATCAGATTGGACCGTTCAGACACAAGTCCCAACGCCAGGGATCAGATTTGACCGTTCAGACACGAGTCACATCGCCAGGGATCAGATTTAAACGTTCAGACACGAGTCACATCGCCAGGGATCAGATTTGACCGTTCAGACACAAGTCACAAGGCCAGGGATCAGATTCGACCGTTCAGACACAAGTCACATCGCCAGGGATCAGATTTGACCGTTCAGACACGAGTCACATCGCCAGGGATCAGATTCGACCGTTCAGACACAAGTCACATCGCCAGGGATCAGATTTGACCGTTCAGACACAAGTCACATCGCCAGGGATCAGATTCGACCGTTCAGACACAAGTCACATCGCCAGGGATCAGATTTGACCGTTCAGACACAAGTCACATCGCCAGGGATCAGATTTGACCGTTCAGACACAAGTCACATCGCCAGGGATCAGATTTGAATGTGGCTTGAAATATCTGATTCCATGTGCTTTTTTGGCTGTTCAAAATCCAGGAACAAGAAAAGATACTAACCGGATGAGCGAAAAAATGGCTTTGAGTCACTTCAAACTGCCAATGTCAACAAGGCTTGATGGTCAACATGGGAATGATGCTTAGTATTACTATAATAAGGTAAAAGAACTACAGTACCCATCAACCCAGTGATGGAGACCTGATGTCTCTAGGAACTACAGTACCCATCAACCCAGAGATAAAGACCTGATGTCTCTAGGAACTACATTACCCATCAGCCCAGAGATAGAGACCTGATGTCTCTAGGAACTACCCTAGTCTCTTTGCACAAGCTCTGACAGAATCTTCTCCAAAACAAGCAATACTTGTTGTGTACATAACCTCTTTCTGGGTTGAAGAGAGTGAGTGAGAGAGAGAGAAAGAGAGAGCGGGTGAGAGAGAGGGTGAGAGAGACAGAGAGAGGGTGAGAGAGAGAGAGAGAGAGGTGGAGGTATGATGTGTGTTCTCGCACCTCTCTGAAATACTTTCCCTTTCATGAGCAATGCCTTTCATTCTCTCTCTCTCTCTCTCTCTCTCTCTGTCTCTCTCTTTCTCTCTCTCTCTCTCTCTGTCTCTCTCTCTGTCTCTCTCTGTCTCTCTCTCTCTCTCCCTCTCTCTCTCTCTCTCTCTGTCTCTCTCTCCCTCTCTCTCTCTCTCTCTCTCTCTCTCTCTCTCTCCCTCTCCCTCTCCCTTTCTCTCTCTCTCTCTCTCTCTCTCTCTGTCTCTCTCTCTCTCTCTCTCTCTCTCTCTCTCTCTCTCTCTCTCTCTCTCTCTCTCTCTCTCTCTCTCTCTCTCTCTCTCTCTCTCTCTGTCTCTCTCTCTCTCTCTCTCTCTCTCTCTCTCTCTCTCTCTCTCTCTCTCTCCCTCTCCCTCTCCCTCTCCCTCTCCCTCTGTCTCTCCCTCTGTCTCTCTCTCTGTCTCTCTCTCTCTCTCTCTCTGTCTCTCTCTCTCTCTCTGTCTCTCTCTCTCTCTCTGTCTCTCTCTCTCTCTGTCTCTCTCTCTGTCTCTCTCTCTCCCTCTCTCTCTCTCTCTCTCTCTCTCTCCCTCTCTCTCTCTCTCCCTCCCTCTCTCTCTCTCTCTGTCTCTCTCTCTCTCTGTCTCTCTCTCTCTCCTCTCTCTCTCTCTCTCTCTCTCTCTCTCTCTCTCTCTCCCTCTCTCTCTCTCTCTCTCTCCCTCTCTCTCTCTCATGTGTGTATGAGTGTAGAAGAAGCTTCCTGTACTGTCTCTGGGTCGGTCATCTGATCTGAGACCAGGGGAGTTTGTGGTTGCCATAGGCAGCCCATTTGCCCTCCAGAACACCGTTACCACGGGGATTGGTGAGTTGCTATGGCTTCAGTCAATTCAAGACGTTATATGAAATTTCAAATGAACACGTGGTATTGTTGATAGAGAGCTGTGTATATGTGTGTGTGTGTATATGTGTGTGTGTGTGTTTGTGTGTGTGTGTGTGTGTGTGTGCAGTGAGCACGGCCCAGAGAGATGGGAAGGAGCTGGGCATCAGAGACTCAGACATAGACTACATTCAGACTGACGCTATCATCAATGTAAGAACACACACACACACACACACACACACACACACACACACACACACACACACACACACACACACATTTATGAACATATCCAGTGTGCAATTATGATAATAAATAAGTAATTCCTTTATAAAGCCATGATTGGATTCCAATCATAACCATGTTCTCTGTCTCTCTCTCTCTCTCTCTCTCTCTCTCTCTCTCTCTCTCTCTCTCTCTCTCTCTCTCTCTCTCTCTCTGTCTCTCTCTCTCTCTGTCTCTCTCTCTCTCTCTCTCTCTCTCTCTCTCTCTCTCTCTCTCTCTCTCTCTCTCTCTCTCTCTCTCTCTCTCTCTCTCTCTCTCTCTCTCTCTCTCTCTCTGTGTTTCATCTCTTCTTGATGAGCAGTATGGTAACTCAGGAGGACCTCTGGTTAACTTGGTGAGTGTCATGTTCTTACCACCTGAATCTATAGGTCAATGAGGGGCTGAATCTATAGGTCAATGAAGGGCTGAATCTATAGGTCAATGAGGGGCTGAATCTATAGGTCAATGAGGGGCTGAATCTATAGGTCAATGAGGGGCTGAATCTATAGGTCAATGAGGGGCTGAATCTATAGGTCACTGAAGGGCTGAATCCAATGAAGGGCTGAATCTATAGGTCAATGAGGGGCTGAATCTATAGGTCAATGAAGGGCTGAATCTATAGGTCAATGAGGGGCTGAATCTATAGGTCAATGAGGGGCTGAATCTATAGGTCAATGAGGGGCTGAATCTATAGGTCAATGAGGGGCTGAATCTATAGGTCAATGAGGGGCTGAATCTATAGGTCAATGAAGGGCTGAATCTATAGATCAATGAGGGGCTGAATCTATAGGTCAATGAGGGGCTGAATCTATAGGTCAATGAGGGGCTGAATCTATAGATCAATGACGGGCTGAATCTATAGGTCAATGAGGGGCTGAATCTATAGATCAATGAGGGGCTGAATCTATAGGTCAATGAGGGGCTGAATCTATAGGTCAATGAAGGGCTGAATCTATAGGTCAATGAGGGGCTGAATCTATAGGTCAATGAGGGGCTGAATCCAATGAGTGGCTGAATCTATAGGTCAATGAGGGGCTGAATCTATAGGTCAATGAGGGGCTGAATCCAATGAGTGGCTGAATCTATAGGTCAATGAAGGGCTGAATCTATAGGTCAATGAAGGGCTGAATCTATAGGTCAATGAAGGGCTGAATCTATAGGTCAATGAGGGGCTGAATGTAATGAAGGGCTGAATCTATAGGTCAATGAGGGGCTGAATCTATAGGTCAATGAGGGGCTGAATCTATAGATCAATGAGGGGCTGAATCTATAGATCAATGACTGGCTGAATCTATAGATCAATGACGGGCTGAATCTATAGGTCAATGACGGGCTGCATCTATAGGTCAATGACGGGCTGAATCCAATGAAGGGCTGAATCTATAGATCAATGACTGGCTGAATCTATAGATCAATGAGGGGCTGAATCTATAGATCAATGACTGGCTGAATCTATAGATCAATGACGGGCTGAATCTATAGATCAATGACGGGCTGAATCTATAGATCAATGACGGGCTGCATCTATAGATCAATGACTGGCTGAATCTATAGATCAATGACGGGCTGAATCTATAGATCAATGACGGGCTGAATCTATAGGTCAATGACGGGCTGAATCTATAGATCAATGACTGGCTGAATCTATAGATCAATGACGGGCTGAATCTATAGGTCAATGACGGGCTGCATCTATAGGTCAATGACGGGCTGAATCCAATGAAGGGCTGAATCTATAGATCAATGACTGGCTGAATCTATAGATCAATGAGGGGCTGAATCTATAGATCAATGACTGGCTGAATCTATAGATCAATGACGGGCTGAATCTATAGATCAATGACGGGCTGAATCTATAGATCAATGACGGGCTGCATCTATAGATCAATGACTGGCTGAATCTATAGATCAATGACGGGCTGAATCTATAGATCAATGACGGGCTGAATCTATAGGTCAATGACGGGCTGAATCTATAGGTCAATGACGGGCTGAATCTATAGGTCAATGACGGGCTGAATCTATAGGTCAATGACGGGTTGAATCCAATGAGTGGCTGAATCTATAGGTCAATGAAGGGCTGAATCTATAGGTCAATGAAGGGCTGAATCTATAGGTCAATGAAGGGCTGAATCTATAGGTCAATGAGGGGCTGAATCTATAGGTCAATGAGGGGCTGAATGTAATGAAGGGCTGAATCTATAGGTCAATGAGGGGCTGAATCTATAGGTCAATGAAGGGCTGAATCTATAGATCAATGAGGGGCTGAATCTATAGGTCAATGAGGGGCTGAATCTATAGGTCAATGAGGGGCTGAATCTATAGATCAATGACGGGCTGAATCTATAGGTCAATGAGGGGCTGAATCTATAGATCAATGAGGGGCTGAATCTATAGGTCAATGAGGGGCTGAATCTATAGGTCAATGAAGGGCTGAATCTATAGGTCAATGAGGGGCTGAATCTATAGGTCAATGAGGGGCTGAATCCAATGAGTGGCTGAATCTATAGGTCAATGAGGGGCTGAATCTATAGGTCAATGAGGGGCTGAATCCAATGAGTGGCTGAATCTATAGGTCAATGAAGGGCTGAATCTATAGGTCAATGAAGGGCTGAATCTATAGGTCAATGAAGGGCTGAATCTATAGGTCAATGAGGGGCTGAATCTATAGGTCAATGAGGGGCTGAATGTAATGAAGGGCTGAATCTATAGGTCAATGAGGGGCTGAATCTATAGGTCAATGAGGGGCTGAATCTATAGATCAATGAGGGGCTGAATCTATAGATCAATGACTGGCTGAATCTATAGATCAATGACGGGCTGAATCTATAGGTCAATGACGGGCTGCATCTATAGGTCAATGACGGGCTGAATCCAATGAAGGGCTGAATCTATAGATCAATGACTGGCTGAATCTATAGATCAATGAGGGGCTGAATCTATAGATCAATGACTGGCTGAATCTATAGATCAATGACGGGCTGAATCTATAGATCAATGACGGGCTGAATCTATAGATCAATGACGGGCTGCATCTATAGATCAATGACTGGCTGAATCTATAGATCAATGACGGGCTGAATCTATAGATCAATGACGGGCTGAATCTATAGGTCAATGACGGGCTGAATCTATAGGTCAATGACGGGCTGAATCTATAGGTCAATGACGGGCTGAATCTATAGGTCAATGACGGGTTGAATCCAATGAGGGGCTGAATATATACTTCAGGGTGTGGCAATAAGGTCCTTTATCTATTTCCCCAGAGTCAGATGGACTTGTGGACCCCATGTTTATGTCTCTGTGTCCACCATGATTATGTCTCTGTGTCCACCATGTTTATGTCTCTGTGTCCACCATGTTTATGTCTCTGTGTCTAGTATGAAGGAAGTTAGAGGTGGTTGAACTAACCAGAGTCAGATGAACTTGTGGACACCATGTTTATGTCTCTGTGTCCACCGTGTTTATGTCTCTGTGGACCCCATGTTTATGTCTCTGTGTCCACCGTGTTTATGTCTCTGTGTCCACCATGTTTATGTCTCTGTGTCCACCATGTTTATGTCTCTGTGTCTAGTATGAAGGAAGTTAGAGGTGGTTGAACTAACCAGAGTCAGATGAACTTGTGGACACCATGTTTATGTCTCTGTGTCCACCGTGTTTATGTCTCTGTGGACCCCATGTTTATGTCTCTGTGTCCACCATGATTATGTCTCTGTGTCCACCATGTTTATGTCTCTGTGTCTAGTATGAAGGAAGTTAGAGGTGGTTGAACTAACCAGAGTCAGATGAACTTGTGGACACCATGTTTATGTCTCTGTGTCCACCGTGTTTATGTCTCTGTGGACCCCATGTTTATGTCTCTGTGTCCAGCATGAAGGAAGTTAGAGGTGGTTGAACTAACCAATGCTGTCTGTATAATGACTAGTCTGTGGTATCTTCACGCTCTTTATCAACCCTTCTGTAGCTTACCTGTGTGTGCGTGCATGCGTGCGTGCGTGTGTGTGTGTGTGTGTACAGGACGGGGAGGTGATAGGTATCAATACCCTCAAGGTGACAGCAGGAATCTCCTTCGCCATTCCTTCAGACCGGATCAGACGTTTTCTCACTGAGTCACAGCACAACAAACACAGTGCAGGTCTGTCTGCCTGTCTGTCTATCTGTCTGTCTGTCTGTGTCTGTCTGTCTGTCTGTCGGTCCTGTCCTGTCCTGTCCTGTCCTGTCCTGTCCTGTCCTGTCCTGTCCTGTCCTGTCCTGTCCTGTCTGTGTGGTTTCGTGTGTGTGCGCCTAATGTGTGTGTCTGTGTTGTTGTCTAGGTAACCACAGAATGCTGAGTGGTCATTACCGTATTCCAGAACCCCAGTCAGATGCAGGTGACACACACACACACACACACACACACATACACACACACCTGTGCAGGAATGTGAAAATAAATATAAAATGGTGATTTCATAATGTGCTGTTTTTCTTTCATCAGTAACGACAGGAGTGAAGAAGAAACGTCTGATTGGCATTAAGATGCTCACTGTTACAGATGGGTAAAACACACACACACACACACACACACACACACACACACACACACACACACACACACACACACACACACACAGATACACACACAGATGGGTAAAACACACACACACACACACACACACACACACACACACACACACACACACACACAGATGGGTAAAACACACACACACACACACACACACACACACACACACACACACACACAGATGGGTAAAACACAGACACACACACACACACACACACACACACAGATGGGTAAAACACAGACACACACACACACACACACACACACACACACACACAGAGATGGGTAAAACACAGACACACACACACACACACACACACACACACACACACACACACACAGAGATGGGTAAAACACAGACACACACACACACACACACAGATGGGTAAAACACAGACACACACACACACACACACACACACAGATGGGTAAAACACAGACACACACACACACAGATGGGTAAAACACAGACACACACACACACACACACACACACACAGATGGGTAAAACACAGACACACACACACACTCTTTTTCCTGCCCTGTTTGAAGCCTGAAATGTGGCAAAAGGTCGCAAAGTTCAAGGGGGCCGAATACTTTCGCAAGGCACTGTGTATATATATATATATATATAATGTAGTCTGGTAGAGGAGGTCTTTAATCTACATAATGTATAAATATATATATACAGTGCCTTGCGAAAGTATTCGGCCCCCTTGAACTTTGCGACCTTTTGCCACATTTCAGGCTTCAAACATAAAGATATAAAACTGTATTTTTTTGTGAAGAATCAACAACAAGTGGGACACAATCATGAAGTGGAACGACATTTATTGGATATTTCAAACTTTTTTAACAAATCAAAAACTGAAAAATTGGGCGGGCAAAATTATTCAGCCCCCTTAAGTTAATACTTTGTAGCGCCACCTTTTGCTGCGATTACAGCTGTAAGTCGCTTGGGGTATGTCTCTATCAGTTTTGCACATCGAGAGACTGACATTTTTTCCCATTCCTCCTTGCAAAACAGCTCGAGCTCAGTGAGGTTGGATGGAGAGCATTTGTGAACAGCAGTTTTCAGTTCTTTCCACAGATTCTCGATTGGATTCAGGTCTGGACTTTGACTTGGCCATTCTAACACCTGGATATGTTTATTTTTGAACCATTCCATTGTAGATTTTGCTTTATGTTTTGGATCATTGTCTTGTTGGAAGACAAATCTCCGTCCCAGTCTCAGGTCTTTTGCAGACTCCATCAGGTTTTCTTCCAGAATGGTCCTGTATTTGGCTCCATCCATCTTCCCATCAATTTTAACCATCTTCTCTGTCCCTGCTGAAGAAAAGCAGGCCCAAACCATGATGCTGCCACCACCATGTTTGACAGTGGGGATGGTGTGTTCAGCTGTGTTGCTTTTACGCCAAACATAACGTTTTGCATTGTTGCCAAAAAGTTCAATTTTGGTTTCATCTGACCAGAGCACCTTCTTCCACATGTTTGGTGTGTCTCCCAGGTGGCTTGTGGCAAACTTTAAACTACACTTTTTATGGATATCTTTAAGAAATGGCTTTCTTCTTGCCACTCTTCCATAAAGGCCAGATTTGTGCAATATACGACTGATTGTTGTCCTATGGACAGAGTCTCCCACCTCAGCTGTAGATCTCTGCAGTTCATCCAGAGTGATCATGGGCCTCTTGGCTGCATCTCTGATCAGTCTTCTCCTTGTATGAGCTGAAAGTTTAGAGGGACGGCCAGGTCTTGGTAGATTTGCAGTGGTCTGATACTCCTTCCATTTCAATATTATCGCTTGCACAGTGCTCCTTGGGATGTTTAAAGCTTGGGAAATCTTTTTGTATCCAAATCTGGCTTTAAACTTCTTCACAACAGTATCTCGGACCTGCCTGGTGTGTTCCTTGTTCTTCATGATGCTCTCTGCGCTTTTGACGGACCTCTGAGACTATCACAGTGCAGGTGCATTTATACGGAGACTTGATTACACACAGGTGGATTGTATTTATCATCATTAGTCATTTAGGTCAACATTGGATCATTCAGAGATCCTCACTGAACTTCTGGAGAGAGTTTGCTGCACTGAAAGTAAAGGGGCTGAATAATTTTGCCCGCCCAATTTTTCAGTTTTTGATTTGTTAAAAAAGTTTGAAATATCCAATAAATGTCGTTCCACTTCATGATTGTGTCCCACTTGTTGTTGATTCTTCACAAAAAAATACAGTTTTATATCTTTATGTTTGAAGCCTGAAATGTGGCAAAAGGTCGCAAAGTTCAAGGGGGCCGAATACCTTCGCAAGGCACTGTATGTATATATATATATATATATAATGTAGTCTGGTAGAGGAGGTCTTTAATCTACATAATATATATATATATATATACTGTAGTCTGGTAGAGGAGTAATCTAATTAATGTGTATTTATACTGTAGTCTGGTAGAGGAGTAATCTAATTAATGTGTATTTATACTGTAGTCTGGTAGAGGAGTAATCTAATTAATGTGTATTTATACTGTAGTCTGGTAGAGGAGGTCTTCAATCTAATTAATGTGTATTTATACTGTAGTCTGGTAGAGGAGTAATCTAATTAATGTGTATTTATACTGTAGTCTGGTAGAGGAGTAATCTAATTAATGTGTATTTATACTGTAGTCTGGTAGAGGAGTAATCTAATTAATGTGTATTTATACTGTAGTCTGGTAGAGGAGTAATCTAATTAATGTGTATTTATACTGTAGTCTGGTAGAGGAGTAATCTAATTAATGTGTATTTATACTGTAGTCTGGTAGAGGAGTAATCTAATTAATGTGTATTTATACTGTAGTCTGGTAGAGGATGTCTTCAATCTAATTAATGTGTATTTATACTGTAGTCTGGTAGAGGAGTAATCTAATTAATGTGTATTTATACTGTAGTCTGGTAGAGGAGTAATCTAATTAATGTGTATTTATACTGTAGTCTGGTAGAGGAGTAATCTAATTAATGTGTATTTATACTGTAGTCTGGTAGAGGGGTAATCTAATTAATGTGTATTTATACTGTAGTCTGGTAGAGGAGTAATCTAATTAATGTGTATTTATACTGTAGTCTGGTAGAGGAGTAATCTAATTAATGTGTATTTATACTGTAGTCTGGTAGAGGAGTAATCTAATTAATGTGTATTTATACTGTAGTCTGGTAGAGGAGGTCTTCAATCTAATTAATGTGTATTTATACTGTAGTCTGGTAGAGGAGTAATCTAATTAATGTGTATTTATACTGTAGTCTGGTAGAGGAGTAATCTAATTAATGTGTATTTATACTGTAGTCTGGTAGAGGAGTAATCTAATTAATGTGTATTTATACTGTAGTCTGGTAGAGGAGTAATCTAATTAATGTGTATTTATACTGTAGTCTGGTAGAGGAGTAATCTAATTAATGTGTATTTATACTGTAGTCTGGTAGAGGAGTAATCTAATTAATGTGTATTTATACTGTAGTCTGGTAGAGGAGTAATCTAATTAATATATATTTATACTGTAGTCTGGTAGAGGAGTAATCTAATTAATGTGTATTTATACTGTAGTCTGGTAGAGGAGTAATCTAATTAATGTGTATTTATACTGTAGTCTGGTAGAGGAGTAATCTAATTAATGTGTATTTATACTGTAGTCTGGTAGAGGGGTAATCTAATTAATGTGTATTTATACTGTAGTCTGGTAGAGGAGTAATCTAATTAATGTGTATTTATACTGTAGTCTGGTAGAGGAGTAATCTAATTAATGTGTATTTATACTGTAGTCTGGTAGAGGAGTAATCTAATTAATGTGTATTTATACTGTAGTCTGGTAGAGGAGTAATCTAATTAATGTGTATTTATACTGTAGTCTGGTAGAGGAGTAATCTAATTAATGTGTATTTATACTGTAGTCTGGTAGAGGAGGTCTTCAATCTAATTAATGTGTATTTATACTGTAGTCTGGTAGAGGAGTAATCTAATTAATGTGTATTTATACTGTAGTCTGGTAGAGGAGTAATCTAATTAATGTGTATTTATACTGTAGTCTGGTAGAGGAGTAATCTAATTAATGTTTATTTATACTGTAGTCTGGTAGAGGAGTAATCTAATTAATGTGTATTTATACTGTAGTCTGGTAGAGGAGTAATCTAATTAATGTGTATTTATACTGTAGTCTGGTAGAGGAGTAATCTAATTAATGTGTATTTATACTGTAGTCTGGTAGAGGAGTAATCTAATTAATGTATATTTATACTGTAGTCTGGTAGAGGAGTAATCTAATTAATGTGTATTTATACTGTAGTCTGGTAGAGGAGTAATCTAATTAATGTGTATTTATACTGTAGTCTGGTAGAGGAGTAATCTAATTAATGTGTATTTATACTGTAGTCTGGTAGAGGAGTAATCTAATTAATGTGTATTTATACTGTAGTCTGGTAGAGGAGTAATCTAATTAATGTGTATTTATACTGTAGTCTGGTAGAGGAGTAATCTAATTAATGTGTATTTATACTGTAGTCTGGTAGAGGAGTAATCTAATTAATGTGTATTTATACTGTAGTCTGGTAGAGGAGTAATCTAATTAATATGTATTTATACTGTAGTCTGGTAGAGGAGTAATCTAATTAATGTGTATTTATACTGTAGTCTGGTAGAGGAGTAATCTAATTAATGTGTATTTATACTGTAGTCTGGTAGAGGAGTAATCTAATTAATGTGTATTTATACTGTAGTCTGGTAGAGGAGTAATCTAATTAATGTGTATTTATACTGTAGTCTGGTAGAGGAGTAATCTAATTAATGTGTATTTATACTGTAGTCTGGTAGAGGAGTAATCTAATTAATGTGTATTTATACTGTAGTCTGGTAGAGGAGTAATCTAATTAATGTGTATTTATACTGTAGTCTGGTAGAGGAGTAATCTAATTAATGTGTATTTATACTGTAGTCTGGTAGAGGAGTAATCTAATTAATGTGTATTTATACTGTAGTCTGGTAGAGGAGTAATCTAATTAATGTGTATTTATACTGTAGTCTGGTAGAGGAGTAATCTAATTAATGTGTATTTATACTGTAGTCTGGTAGAGGAGTAATCTAATTAATGTGTATTTATACTGTAGTCTGGTAGAGGAGTAATCTAATTAATGTGTATTTATACTGTAGTCTGGTAGAGGAGTAATCTAATTAATGTGTATTTATACTGTAGTCTGGTAGAGGAGTAATCTAATTAATGTTTATTTATACTGTAGTCTGGTAGAGGAGTAATCTAATTAATGTGTATTTATACTGTAGTCTGGTAGAGGAGTAATCTAATTAATGTGTATTTATACTGTAGTCTGGTAGAGGAGTAATCTAATTAATGTGTATTTATACTGTAGTCTGGTAGAGGAGTAATCTAATTAATGTGTATTTATACTGTAGTCTGGTAGAGGAGTAATCTAATTAATGTGTATTTATACTGTAGTCTGGTAGAGGAGTAATCTAATTAATGTGTATTTATACTGTAGTCTGGTAGAGGAGTAATCTAATTAATGTGTATTTATACTGTAGTCTGGTAGAGGAGTAATCTAATTAATGTGTATTTATACTGTAGTCTGGTAGAGGAGTAATCTAATTAATGTGTATTTATACTGTAGTCTGGTAGAGGAGTAATCTAATTAATGTGTATTTATACTGTAGTCTGGTAGAGGAGTAACCTAATTAATGTGTATTTATACTGTAGTCTCGTGGAGGAGATGAAGAGGCAGAATCCTGATTTCCCTGATGATGTCACCAGTGGAGTGTTGGTCCATCAGGTTATACCTGAGTCCCCCGCGCACAGGTAGGTGTTTTCACGGACACACACACACACACACACACACACACACTCGCACGCGCACGCACACACACACGGACACACACACACACACACTCGCACGCACGCACGCACGCACACACACACACACACACACACACATGTATGCAAAGATGCACAAACACACAGTGACACACACGGACACACACACACACACACACACGGACACACACACACGGACACACACACAGTGACACACCTCAAAGGCCCTGATTGGAGAGAAAGGAGGAATGGATTAATGCAATAGGTTTATCTGTTATATCAAAAAAACGTAGTTTAGCTAGCTAGCCTATCAAAGGGCAAGGTTGATCCATCACTGTACCAATGTGGAAGAAGCCTTCTTTAGGAACCGACGACCAATGAGAACCTCTCGTTTTTTTTCTACAAAAGGGGCGGGATAGAGGCCGGTGACGTGATCCTCAAGCTGAACGGCCGCCCACTCAGGACCACCGACGAGCTGCAGGGGGCGTTGCTAGGCGACGGGCCCCTCCTCCTGGAGGTTCGTCGCGGCGACGACGAGCTGCTTTTCCACATAGAGCCCCACGTCGTCATGCAGTGAGGAGGCGGAGTCATGGACCAGGGAAATGGAGTTAGAGTTGTTTTTGTTTTTTGCAGAGTTCGGGGGGGGGGTCAATTCCAATTAAAAAGGTAGTCAAAGTCAATTCAGGAAGTGATTTCGATTTAAACTAAATAAATCGCTTTTACTTTTCAGTTTATTGGGAAGTCGTTGAAAATAGATGGCCTTTTTGCAATTGTAATTTACATTTAGGACATGAATTGACCTTCAGTTGGAATTCAGAACGACCCTGTTTTAATGTTGTTATGTGTTTTGACTGTGTTCTCTGTGGTGACTGGGCTGGACTCACTACAGATGTACAGATGTACTGCCTGCTTCCCAAAAGTTGGGCACCATATGCCCTACCTATAGTGGACACAATGTTCCCTACCTATAGTGGACACCATATTCCCTACCTGTAGTGGACACTATGTTCCCTACCTATAGTGCTTGTAACCAGGGCACTAGAGCCCATTGGTTGCCTAACAACTTCATAGTTTAGCCTGGTTGCTAGGCGGTTGCTAGGCGGTTGCTAGGCCATTTCTGATATATGTATGTCCAAATGTATTCCTTATGTAGTGCACTACTTTGGACTAGGACCCTACATAGTGAACTAGTTCCCTATTCCTTAAGTAGTGCACTACTTTGGACTAGGACCCTACATAGTGAACTAGTTCCCTATTCCTTATGTAGTGCACTACTTTGGACCAGGACCCTACATAGTGAACTAGTTCCCTATTCCTTATGTAGTGCACTACTTTGGACCAGGATGCTACATAGTGAACTAGAGCCTTATTCCTTATGTAGTGCACTACTTTGGACCAGGAACCATAGGACTCTCCCATAGGGCTCTGGTCTAAAGTAGTGCACTACATAGGGAATAGGGCTCTGGTCTAAAGTAGTGCACTACATAGGGAATAGGGCCCTGGTCTAAAGTAGTGCACTATATAGGGAATAGGGCCCTGGTCTAAAGTAGTGCACTATATAGGGAATAGGGCCCTGGTCTAAAGTAGTGTACTCCATAGGGAATAGGGCTCAGGTCTAAAGTAGTGTACTATATAGGGAATAGGGCTCTGGTCTAAAGTAGTGCACTATATAGGGAATAGGGCTCTGGTCTAAAGTAGTGCACTATGTAGGGTTTAGGGTGCCATTTGGGATTAATTCACTATAAACAGACATGGATACTTTCAGAGAGAGATGGAGATAGAGGAGGAGGATGTGTTTTTTAAGGACCCTTCTGCCCTTAAACCTCATAGTTGAGCCTGGTTGCTAGGCCGTTTTATGCTGTACTGTATGTATGTTCATATAAACATGAGTAAATAAAGTTCATATTTCAAAATCTAGTGACGGATTTATTCCTACATTGTGATATTTACATAAATAATGTGCAGTATGTCATGACACACAGCCGTTTATCCGCAAACCTAGCTACTGGTGGACTGAATGGAAACCTAGCTACTGGTGGACTGAATGGAAACCCAGCTACTGGTGGACTGAATGGAAACCTAGCTACTGGTGGACTGAATGGAAACCCAGCTACTGGTTAACTGAATGGAAACCCAGCTACTGGTGGACTGAATGGAAACCTAGCTACTGGTGGACTGAATGGAAACCTAGCTACTGGTGGACTGAATAGAAACTTAGCTACTGGTGGACTGAATAGAAACCCAGCTACTGGTGGACTGAATGGATACCCAGCTACTGGTGGACTGAATGGAAACCCAGCTACTGGTGGACTGAATGGTGGACTGAATGGACTACTGGTGGACTGAATGGAAACCTCGCAACTGGTGGACTGAATGGAAACCTAGCTACTGGTGGACTGAATGGACTACTGGTGGACTGAATGGAAACCTAGCAACTGGTGGACTGAATGGAAACCTAGCTACTGGTGGACTGAATGGAAACCTAGCTACTGGTGGACTGAATGGAAACCTAGCTACTGGTGGACTGAATGGAAACCTAGCTACTGGTGGACTGAATGGAAACCTAACTACTGGTGGACAGAATGGAAACCTAGATACTGGTGGACTGAATGGAAACCCAGCTACTGGTGGACTGAATAGACTACTGGTGGACTGAATGGAAACCCAGCTACTGGTGGACTGAATGGAAACCTAGCTACTGGTGGACTGAATGGAAACCTAGCTACTGGTGGACTGAATGGAAACCTAGCTACTGGTGGACTGAATGGAAACCTAGATACTGGTGGACTGAATGGAAACCCAGCTACTGGTGGACTGAATGGAATCCTAGATACTGGTGGACTGAATAGAAACCTAGCTACTGGTGGACTGAATGGAAACCTAGATACTGGTGGACTGAATGGAAACCCAGCTACTGGTGGACTGAATAGACTACTGGTGGACTGAATGGAAACCCAGCTACTGGTGGACTGAATGGAAATCTAGCTACTGGTAGACTGAATGGAAACCTAGCCACCGGTGGACTGAATGGAAACCTAGCTAGTGGTGGACTGAATGGACTACTGGTGGACTGAATGGAAACCTAGCTACTGGTGGACTGAATGGAAACCTAGATACTGGTGGACTGAATGGAAACCTAGCTACTGGTGGACTGAACGGAAACCTAGCTACTGGTGGACTGAATGGAAACCTAGCTACTGGTGGACTGAATGGAAACCTAGCTACTGGTGGACTGAATGGAAACCAGCTACTGGTGGACTGAATGGAAACCCAGCTACTGGTGGACTGAATGGAAACCTAGCTACTGGTGGACTGAATGGAAACCTAGCTACTGGTGGACTGAATGGAAACCTAGCTACTGGTGGACTGAATTGAAACCTAGCTACTGGTGGACTGAATGGAAACCTAGCTACTGGTGGACTGAATGGAAACCTAGCTACTGGTGGACTGAATGGAAACCTAGCTACTGGTGGACTGAATAGAAACCCAGCTACTGGTGGACTGAATGGAAACCTAGCTACTGGTGGACTGAATAGAAACCTAGCTACTGGTGGACTGAATGGAAACCTAGCTACTGGTGGACTGAATGGCAACCTAGCTACTGGTGGACTGAATGGAAACCTAGCTACTGTTGGACTGAATGGAAACCTAGCTACTTGTGGACTGAATGGAAACCTAGCTACTGGTGGACTGAATGGAAACCTAGCTACTGGTGGACTGAATTGAAACCTAGCTACTGGTGGACTGAATGGAAACCTAGCTACTGGTGGACTGAATGGAAACCTAGCTACTGGTGGACTGAATGGAAACCCAGCTACTGGTGGACTGAATGGACTACTGGTGGACTGAATGGAAACCTAGCTACTTGTGGACTGAATGGAAACCTAGCTACTGGTGGACTGAATGGAAACCTAGCTACTGGTGGACTGAATGGAAACCTAGCTACTGGTGGACTGAATGGAAACCTAGCTACTGGTGGACTGAATGGACTACTGGTGGACTGAATGGAAACCTAGCAACTGGTGGACTGAATGGAAACCTAGCTACTGGTGGACTGAATGGAAACCTAGCTACTGGTGGACTGAATGGAAACCTAGCTACTGGTGGACTGAATAGAAACCTAGCTACTGGTGGACTGAATGGAAACCTAGCTACTGGTGGACTGAATGGCAACCTAGCTACTGGTGGACTGAATGGAAACCTAGCTACTGGTGGACTGAATGGAAACCTAGCTACTTGTGGACTGAATGGAAACCTAGCTACTGGTGGACTGAATGGAAACCTAGCTACTGGTGGACTGAATTGAAACCTAGCTACTGGTGGACTGAATGGAAACCTAGCTACTGGTGGACTGAATGGAAACCTAGCTACTGGTGGACTGAATGGACTACTGGTGGACTGAATGGAAACCTAGCTACTTGTGGACTGAATGGAAACCTAGCTACTGGTGGACTGAATGGAAACCTAGCTACTGGTGGACTGAATGGAAACCTAGCTACTGGTGGACTGAATGGAAACCTAGCTACTGGTGGACTGTGGGCTACACACAGAGGGTTAACTACATCACTACACTGTACAGAGGACTGGCTACACAGAGAGTGGGAGAAATAACCAAACAAGTCTCTTGCTGGTGCACAGTTGAACTAAAGGGCATCTAGAACTACTACTAAAATGTGTCTACATGTTTTGTAGATTTTTCCCAGACATCAAAGTGCTGTTGTGGTTTTAAGTAGACTTTAAACATCCAATTTTGTTTTACTGTTAAAAACAGTGTGACTTTTCTGAAAGTGGAAGCAACCTTTTAGTTCAGTTGTAGATGCCCTTTAGTTCAACTGTGAACCAGCAAGAGACTTGTTTAGTGGACCAACATCTGTTGCACATCTGCACATCTGAGTTTACACCTCTCTCTCTCTCTCTCTCTCTCTCTCTCTCTCTCTCTCTCTCTCTCTCTCTCTCTGTCTCTCTCTCTCTGTCTCTCGTCTCTCTCTGTCTCTCTCTCTCTCTCTGTCTCTCTCTCTCTCTCTGTCTCTCTGTCTCTCGTCTCTCTCTGTCTCTCTCTCTCTCTCTGTCTCTCTCTCTCTCTCTCTCTCTCTCTCTCTCTCTCTCTCTCTCTGTCTCTCTCTCTCTGTCTCTCGTCTCTCTCTGTCTCTCTCTCTCTCCTCTCTCTCTCTCCCTCTCTGTCTCTCCTCTCTCTCTCTGTCTCTCTCTCTCTCTGTCTCTCTCTCTCTCTCTCTCTCTCTCTCTCTCTCCTCTCTCTCTCTCCCTCTCTGTCTCTCCTCTCTCTCTCTGTCTCTCTCTCTCTCTGTATCTCTCTCTCTCTCTGTCTCTCTCTCTCTCTGTATCTCTCTCTCTCTCACACACACACACTCCTCTCTTTTTCTTGGCAGACCTTTTCTCAAGCTAAACAAACCAAAGACTTTGCACTGAAGTCTTAAAACACACACACACACACGCACGCACGCACGCACGCACACACACACATACACACACACACACCGCTCCTGATCTTGAGACTGTCCCTTTGCCCCTGTTGAACTGTTCAACATCGCCACCAGACACCAGACCGGACCCTGGGTACACAACTGAACTATAGATAGAGAGAGGGGAGAAAGAGAGAGAGAGAGAGACAGAGAGAGAGAGAGAGAGACAGAGGGAGAGAGAGAGAGAGATAGAGAGAGAGACAGAGAGAGAGACAGAGAGAGAGAGACAGAGAGAGAGATAGAGACAGAGAGAGAGAGAGAGAGAGAGAGAGAGAGAGACAGAGAGAGAGAGAGAGAGAGAGAGAGAGACAGAGACAGAGAGAGAGAGTATACCTTACTTGTGGAGGGCTCGTGGTAACTGCTGGAGAGGAATGAGTGGAGCCAACACGTGGTTTCCATGATTTCAAGGTCTTTGATGCCATTCCATTCGCTCCGTTCCAGCCATTATTATGAGCCCTCCCCTCAGCAACCTCTACTGACCTCTGTGTGTCTGTGTGTCTGTGTCTGTGTGTGTGTCTGTGTCTGTGTGTGTGTCTGTGTCTGTGTGTGTATGTGTGTCCCGCTGACCATATCGTTTTAGTGTCTGTGATTTTCTTGCCAAGACATATTCTCATAGCACTACACCAGGTGACTCTAGTGTTCGTGTGTGTGTGTGTGTGTGTACTCTAGTCTACTCTAGGGTGGTGGGTCTAACCGCCTCATGAAGAGACACCCTGTCTCTATGTCTTGGAACGTGTTTAAAAAATATCTCTTGTAGATGAATAGGTTGATACAGTTTTATTGGATTTGAAATCCTGATCTCACTGTGGTGAATCTCTCACCAACTGAACATCTACCTGAAAATGTATTTTTATTTTTATTTTACCTTTATTTAACCAGGCAAGTCAGTTAAGAACAAATTCTTATTTTCAATGACGGCCTGGGAACAGTGGGTTAACTGCCTGTTCAGGAGCAGAACGACAGATTTGTACCTTGTCAGCTCGGGGGTTTGAACTCGCAACCTTCCGGTTACTAGTCCAACGCTCTAACCACTAGGCTACCCTGCCGCCCCCAAAAAAATCTGGAAATCTAAAATCTAATTTGATCAAAAGTAGTTAAAAAAAGAAAGAAGTTAATATCTTCATCTCAATTGCAGTTCCTTGTTTCTTTGCAACGTCTCTTCTTCGCTTCCATTTTCAAAACCCTGAATAAGAAGATCACAGTATTTAAAAAAAAAATAATGTAACCTAGGCAAGTCAGTTAAGAACAAATTCTTGTTTACAATGACAGCCTACCCCCGGACAACGCTGGGCCAATTGTGCACCACCACCCTGTGGGACTCAGCCGGATCACAGCCGCATATGATACAGCCTAGAATCGAACCAGGGACTGTAGTGACGCCTCTTTTCGCTGAGATGCAGTGCCTTTAGACCCCCTGCCCCACTTGGGAGCCCTCTGTTCATCACCTCTGATCTTCTACTCCAATGGGTTTTGAGATGGCGGCTAAGAGAGAGAATGCGAGGAAACGAAATTGAGATTTTCCAATTTACAAAACGATGAGTGTGGCGCCATCTATCGGTCAAACCGGAGAAGTGTCGCTGTCAAATTAAATGCAGCCTGTAGTTTCAGCGCTGGCCACTAGGTGGGAGTGTTTACCATATCTGTGGACAGGCCTCCTGACGTGGCAGCTGGGTTTCAGTCCTCAAATGTCTGTTTATTACAACAGTTGTAATCTGACTCATGACTTTAATAAGTGTTCATAAGATGTAGAGGGTTAGAGTGTAGAGGGTTAGAGTGTCGAGGGTTAGAGTGTAGAGAGTTAGAGTGTAGAGGATTAGAGTGTAGAGGGTTAGAGTATAGAGGGTTAGAGTGTAGTGGGTTAGAGTGTCGAGGGTTAGAGTGTAGAGAGTTAGAGTGTAGAGGATTAGAGTGTCGAGGGTTAGAGTGTCGAGGGTTAGAGTGTCGAGGGTTAGAGTGTCGAGGGTTAGAGTGTAGAGAGTTAGAGTGTAGAGGATTAGAGTGTAGAGGGTTAGAGTGTAGAGGGTTAGAGTGTAGAGGGTTAAGGTTAGAGTGTAGAGAGATAGAGTGTAGAGGGTTAGAGTGTAGAGGGTTAGAGTGTAGGGGGGTTAGAGTGGTCACATACCTCTATACCTCCACCTACAGTCCCATACCTCTATACCTCCACCTACAGTCACATACCTCTTTACCTCCACCTACAGTCACATACCTCTATACCTCCACCTACAGTCCCATACCTCTTTACCTCCACCTACAGTCCCATACCTCTCTACCTCCACCTACAGTCCCATACCTCTTTACCTCCACCTACAGTCACATACCTATCTACCTCCACCTACAGTCACATACCTCTTTACCTCCACCTACAGTCCCATACCTCTTTACCTCCACCTACAGTCACATACCTCCACCTACAGTCACATACCTCTATACCTCCACCTACAGTCACATACCTCTATACCTCCACCTACAGTCATATACCTCTATACCTCCACCTACAGTCACATACCTCTATACCTCCACCTACAGTCACAAACCTCTTTACCTCCACCTACAGTCGCATACCTCTTTACCTCCACCTACAGTCACATACCTCCACCTACAGTCCCATACCTCTATACCTCCACCTGCAGTCACATACCTCTATACCTCCACCTACAGTCACATACCTCTATACCTCCACCTACAGTCACATACCTCTATACCTCCACCTACAGTCACATACCTCTTTACCTCCACCTACAGTCACATACCTCTATACCTCCACCTACAGTCACATACCTCCACCTACAGTCACTTACCTCTTTACCTCCACCTACAGTCACATACCTCTATACCTCCACCTACAGTCACATACCTCTTTACCTCCACCTACAGTCACATACCTCTATACCTCCACCTAGTCCCATACCTCTTTACCTCCACCTACAGTCACATACCTCTATACCTCCACCTAGTCCCATACCTCTTTACCTCCACCTACAGTCACATACCTCTATACCTCCACCTAGTCCCATACCTCTTTACCTCCACCTACAGTCACATACCTCCACCTACAGTCACATACCTCCACCTACAGTCACATACCTCTTTACCTCCACCTACAGTCACAAACCTCTTTACCTCCACCTACAGTCACATACCTCTTTACCTCCACCTACAGTCACATACCTCCACCTACAGTCACATACCTCTATACCTCCACCTACAGTCACATACCTCTATACCTCCACCTACAGTCACATACCTCTATACCTCCACCTGCAGTCGCATACCTCTTTACCTCCACCTACAGTCACATACCTCTTTACCTCCACCTACAGTCACATACCTCTATACCTCCACCTACAGTCACATACCTCTATACCTCCACCTGCAGTCACATACCTCTATACCTCCACCTGCAGTCGCATACCTCTTTACCTCCACCTACAGTCACATACCTCCACCTACAGTCACATACCTCTATACCTCCACCTACAGTCACATGCCTCTTTACCTCCACCTACAGTCCCATACCTCTATACCTCCACCTACAGTCCCATACCTCTATACCTCCACCTACAGTCACATACCTCTATACCTCCACCTACAGTCACATACCTCTTTACCTCCACCTACAGTCCCATACCTCTTTACCTCAACCTACAGTCACATACCTCTATACCTCCACCTACAGTCACATACCTCCACCTACAGTCCCATACCTCTATACCTCCACCTACAGTCACATACCTCTTACCTCCACCTACAGTCCCATACCTCTTTACCTCCACCTACAGTCCCATACCTCTTTACCTCCACCTACAGTCACATACCTCTATGCCTCCACCTACAGTCCCATACCTCTTTCACTTCACCTACAGTCCCATACCTCCACCTACAGTCCCATACCTCTATACCTCCACCTACAGTCACATACCTCCACCTACAGTCACATACCTCTATACCTCCACCTACAGTCACATACCTCTATACCTCCACCTACAGTCACATACCTCCACCTACAGTCCCATACCTCTATACCTCCACCTACAGTCACATACCTCTTTACCTCCACCTACAGTCACATACCTCTATACCTCCACCTACAGTCACATACCTCCACCTACAGTCCCATACCTCTATACCTCCACCTACAGTCACATACCTCTTTACCTCCACCTACAGTCCCATACCTCTATACCTCCACCTACAGTCACATACCTCTTTACCTCCACCTACAGTCCCATACCTCTTTACCTCCACCTACAGTCCCATACCTCTTTACCTCCACCTACAGTCCCATACCTCTTTACCTCCACCTACAGTCACATACCTCTATACCTCCACCTACAGTCACATACCTCTTTACCTCCACCTACAGTCCCATACCTCTTTACCTCCACCTACAGTCACATACCTCTATGCCTCCACCTACAGTCCCATACCTCTTTCACTTCACCTACAGTCCCATACCTCCACCTACAGTCACATACCTCTTTACCTCCACCTACAGTCATATACCTCCACCTACAGTCACATACCTCTTTCACTTCACCTACAGTCCCATACCTCTATACCTCCACCTACAGTCACATACCTCTTTACCTCCACCTACAGTCACATACCTCTTTACCTCCACCTACAGTCACATACCTCTATACCTCCACCTACAGTCACATACCTCTATACCTCCACCTACAGTCACATACCTCTTTCACTTCACCTACAGTCCCATACCTCCACCTACAGTCACATACCTCTATACCTCCACCTACAGTCACAAACCTCTTTACCTCCACCTACAGTCACATACCTCTTTACCTCCACCTACAGTCACATACCTCTATACCTCCACCTACAGTCACATACCTCTACACCTCCACCTACAGTCACATACCTCTATACCTCCACCTACAGTCACATACCTCTATACCTCCACCTACAGTCACATACCTCTATACCTCCACCTACAGTCACATACCTCTTTACCTCCACCTACAGTCACATACCTCTATACCTCCACCTACAGTCTCATACCTCTTTACCTCCACCTACAGTCACATACCTCTATACATCCACCTACAGTCACATACCTCCACCTACAGTCCCATACCTCTATACCTCCACCTACAGTCCCATACCTCTATACATCCACCTACAGTCCCATACCTCCGTACCTCCACCTACAGTCCCATACCTCTATACCTCCACCTACAGTCCCATACCTCTATACCTCCACCTACAGTCACATACCTCTTTATCTCCACCTACAGTCACATACCTCTTCACCTCCACCTAGTCCCATACCTCTTTACCTCCACCTACAGTCACATACCTCTTTACCTCCACCTACAGTCCCATACCTCTTTACCTCCACCTACAGTCACATACCTCTTTACCTCCACCTACAGTCACATACCTCTTTACCTCCACCTACAGTCACATACCTCTTTACCTCCACCTACAGTCACATACCTCTTTACCTCCACCTACAGTCACATACCTCCACCTACAGTCACTTACCTCTATACCTCCACCTACAGTCACATACATCCACCTACAGTCACTTACCTCTTTACCTCCACCTAGTCCCATACCTCTTTACCTCCACCTACAGTCACATACCTCTTTACCTCCACCTACAGTCCCATACCTCCACCTACAGTCACATACCTCTTTACCTCCACCTACAGTCCCATACCTCTATACCTCCACCTACAGTCCCATACCTCTATACATCCACCTACAGTCCCATACCTCCGTACCTCCACCTACAGTCCCATACCTCTATACCTCCACCTACAGTCCCATACCTCTATACCTCCACCTACAGTCACATACCTCTTTATCTCCACCTACAGTCACATACCTCTTCACCTCCACCTAGTCCCATACCTCTTTCCCTCCACCTACAGCCCCATACCTCTTTACCTCCACCTACAGTCACATACCTCCACCTACAGCCCCATACCTCTTTACCTCCACCTACAGTCACATACCTCTTTACCTCCACCTACAGTCCCATACCTCTTTACCTCCACCTACAGTCACATACCTCTTTACCTCCACCTACAGTCACATACCTCCACCTACAGTCACTTACCTCTTTACCTCCACCTACAGTCCCATACCTCTATACCTCCACCTACAGTCACATACCTCTATACCTCCACCTACAGTCACATAACTCTTTACCTCCACCTACAGTCACATACCTCTATACCTCCACCTACAGTCACATACCTCCACCTACAGTCCCATACCTCTTTACCTCCACCTACAGTCCCATACATCTATACCTCCACCTACAGTCACATACCTCTTTATCTCCACCTACAGTCACATACCTCTTTACCTCCACCTAGTCCCATACCTCTTTACCTCCACCTACAGTCCCACACCTCTTTACCTCCACCTACAGTCCCATACCTCTTTACCTCCACCTACAGTCACATACGTCTTTACCTCCACCTACAGTCACATACCTCCACCTACAGTCACTTACCTCTTTACCTCCACCTAGTCCCATACCTCTTTACCTCCACCTACAGTCACATACCTCTTTACCTCCACCTACAGTCCCATACCTCTTTACCTCCACCTACAGTCACATACCTCTTTACCTCCACCTACAGTCACATACCTCCACCTACAGTCACTTACCTCTTTACCTCCACCTACAGTCACATACCTCTATACCTCCACCTACAGTCACATACCTCTATACCTCCACCTACAGTCACATACCTCTTTACCTCCACCTACAGTCACATACCTCTATACCTCCACCTACAGTCACATACCTCCACCTACAGTCCCATACCTCTTTACCTCCACCTACAGTCCCATACATCTATACCTCCACCTACAGTCACATACCTCTTTATCTCCACCTACAGTCACATACCTCTTTACCTCCACCTAGTCCCATACCTCTTTACCTCCACCTACAGTCCCACACCTCTTTACCTCCACCTACAGTCCCATACCTCTTTACCTCCACCTACAGTCACATACGTCTTTACCTCCACCTACAGTCACATACCTCCACCTACAGTCACTTACCTCTTTACCTCCACCTAGTCCCATACCTCTTTACCTCCACCTACAGTCACATACCTCTTTACCTCCACCTACAGTCACATACCTCCACCTACAGTCCCATACCTCTTTACCTCCACCTACAGTCACATACCTCTTTACCTCCACCTACAGTCACATACCTCCACCTACAGTTCCATACCTCTTTACCTCCACCTACAGTCACATACCTCTTTACCTCCACCTACAGTCACATACCTCCACCCACAGTCACTTACCTCTATACCTCCACCTACAGTCACATACCTCCACCTACAGTCACTTACCTCTTTACCTCCACCTAGTCCCATACCTCTTTACCTCCACCTACAGTCACATACCTCTTTACCTCCACCTACAGTCACATACCTCCACCTACAGTCACTTACCTCTTTACATCCACCTACAGTCACATACCTCTATACCTCCACCTACAGTCACATACCTCTATACCTCCACCTACAGTCACATACCTCTTTACCTCCACCTACAGTCACATACCTCTATACCTCCACCTACAGTCACATACCTCCACCTACAGTCCCATACCTCTTTACCTCCACCTACAGTCCCATACCTCTATACCTCCACCTACAGTCACATACCTCTTTATCTCCACCTACAGTCACATACATCTTTACCTCCACCTAGTCCCATACCTCTTTACCTCCACCTACAGTCCCATACCTCTTTACCTCCACCTACAGTCACATACCTCTATACCTCCACCTACAGTCACATACCTCCACCTACAGTCACTTACCTCTATACCTCCACCTACAGTCACATACCTCCACCTACAGTCACTTACCTCTTTACCTCCACCTAGTCCCATACCTCTTTACCTCCACCTACAGTCACATACCTCTTTACCTCCACCTACAGTCACATACCTCCACCTACAGTCACTTACCTCTTTACCTCCACCTACAGTCACATACCTCTATACCTCCACCTACAGTCACATACCTCTATACCTCCACCTACAGTCACATACCTCTTTACCTCCACCTACAGTCACATACCTCTATACCTCCACCTACAGTCACATACCTCCACCTACAGTCCCATACCTCTTTACCTCCACCTACAGTCCCATACCTCTATACCTCCACCTACAGTCACATACATCTTTACCTCCACCTAGTCCCATACCTCTTTACCTCCACCTACAGTCCCATACCTCTTTACCTCCACCTACAGTCCCATACCTCTTTACCTCCACCTACAGTCACATACCTCTTTACCTCCACCTACAGTCACATACCTCCACCTACAGTCACTTACCTCTTTACCTCCACCTAGTCCCATACCTCTTTACCTCCACCTACAGTCACATACCTCTTTACCTCCACCTACAGTCACATACCTCTTTACCTCCACCTACAGTCACATACCTCCACCTACAGTCACTTACCTCTATACCTCCACCTAGTCCCATACCTCTTTACCTCCACCTACAGTCACATACCTCTTTACCTCCACCTACAGTCATATACCTCCACCTACAGTCCCATACCTCTTTACCTCCACCTACAGTCACATACCTCCACCTACAGTCACTTACCTCTATACCTCCACCTACAGTCACATACCTCTATACCTCCACCTACAGTCACATACCTCTTTACCTCCACCTACAGTCACATACCTCCACCTACAGTCCCATACCTCCGTACCTCCACCTACAGTCCCATACCTACACCTACAGGCCCATACCTCCGTACCTCCACCTACAGTCACTTACCTCCACCTACAATCCCATACCTCTTTACCTCCACCTACAGTCACATACCTCCACCTACAGTCACATACCTCTATACCTCCACCTACAGTCACATACCTCTTTACCTCCACCTACAGTCACATACCTCCACCTACAGTCCCATACCTCTTTACCTCCACCTACAGTCACATACCTCTTTACCTCCACCTACAGTCACATACCTCCACCTACAGTCACTTACCTCTATACCTCCACCTACAGTCACATACCTCTATACCTCCACCTACAGTCACATACCTCTTTACCTCCACCTACAGTCACATACCTCTATACCTCCACCTACAGTCACATACCTCCACCTACAGTCACATACCTCTTTACCTCCACATACAGTCCCATACCTCTTTACCTCCACCTACAGTCACATACCTCTTTACCTCCACCTACAGTCACATACCTCCACCTACAGTCACTTACCTCTTTACCTCCACCTAGTCCCATACCTCTTTACCTCCACCTACAGTCACATACCTCTTTACCTCCACCTACAGTCACATACCTCCACCTACAGTCCCATACCTCTTTACCTCCACCTACAGTCACATACCTCTTTACCTCCACCTACAGTCACATACCTCCACCTACAGTCACTTACCTCTATACCTCCACCTACAGTCACATACCTCTATACCTCCACCTACAGTCACATACCTCTTTACCTCCACCTACAGTCACATACCTCTATACCTCCACCTACAGTCACATACCTCCACCTACAGTCCCATACCTCTTTACCTCCACCTACAGTCACATACCTCCACCTACAGTCCCATACCTCCGTACCTCCACCTACAGTCCCATACCTCCACCTACAGGCCCATACCTCCGTACCTCCACCTACAGTCACTTACCTCCACCTACAATCCCATACCTCTTTACCTCCACCTACAGTCACATACCTCCACCTACAGTCACATACCTCTATACCTCCACCTACAGTCACATACCTCTATACCTCCACCTACAGTCACATACCTCCACCTACAGTCACATACCTCTATACCTCCACCTACAGTCACATACCTCTATACCTCCACCTACAGTCACATACCTCCACCTACAGTCACATACCTCTTTACCTCCACCTACAGTCCCATACCTCTTTACCTCCACCTACAGTCCCATACCTCCTTACCTCCACCTACAGTCCCATACCTCTTTACCTCCACCTACAGTCACATACCTCCACCTACAGTCACATACCTCTATACCTCCACCTACAGTCACATACCTCTTTACCTCCACATACAGTCACATACCTCTTTACCTCCACCTATAGTCACATACCTCCACCTACAGTCACATACCTCTTTACCTCCACCTACAGTCCCATACCTCTATACCTCCACCTACAGTCACATACCTCTATACCTCCACCTACAGTCCCATACCTCTATACCTCCACCTACAGTCACATACCTCTATACCTCCACCTACAGTCCCATACCTCTATACCTCCACCTACAGTCACATACCTCTATACCTCCACCTACAGTCACATACCTCTATACCTCCACCTACAGTCACATACCTCTTTACCTCCACCTACAGTCACATACCTCTTTACCTCCACCTACAGTCCCATACCTCTTTACCCCCACCTACAGTCACATACCTCTATACCTCCACCTACAGTCCCATACCTCTTTACCTCCACCTACAGTCACATACCTCTATACCTCCACCTACAGTCACATACCTCCACCTACAGTCCCATACCTCTTTACCTCCACCTACAGTCACATACCTCTTTACCTCCACCTACAGTCACATACCTCCACCTACAGTCACATACCTCTATACCTCCACCTACAGTCACATACCTCTACACCTTCACCTACAGTCACATACCTCTATACCTCCACCTACAGTCACATACCTCTATACCTCCACCTACAGTCACATACCTCTTTACCTCCACCTACAGTCACATACCTCTTTACCTCCACCTACAGTCCCATACCTCTATACCTCCACCTACAGTCCCATACCTCTATACATCCACCTACAGTCACATACCTCCACCTACAGTCCCATACCTCTTTATCTCCACCTACAGTCACATACCTCTTCACCTCCACCTAGTCCCATACCTCTTTACCTCCACCTACAGTCACATACCTCTTTACCTCCACCTACAGTCCCATACCTCTTTACCTCCACCTACAGTCACATACCTCTTTACCTCCACCTACAGTCACATACCTCCACCTACAGTCACTTACCTCTATACCTCCACCTACAGTCACATACCTCCACCTACAGTCACTTACCTCTTTACCTCCACCTAGTCCCATACCTCTTTACCTCCACCTACAGTCACATACCTCTTTACCTCCACCTACAGTCACATACCTCCACCTACAGTCACTTACCTCTTTACCTCCACCTACAGTCACATACCTCTATACCTCCACCTACAGTCACATACCTCTATACCTCCACCTACAGTCAAATACCTCTTTACCTCCACCTACAGTCACATACCTCTTTACCTCCACCTACAGTCACATACCTCCACCTACAGTCCCATACCTCTTTACCTCCACCTACAGTCCCATACCTCTATACCTCCACCTACAGTCACATACCTCTTTATCTCCACCTACAGTCACATACCTCTTTACCTCCACCTACAGTCCCATACCTCTTTACCTCCACCTACAGTCACATACCTCTTTACCTCCACCTACAGTCACATACCTCCACCTACAGTCACTTACCTCTATACCTCCACCTACAGTCACATACCTCCACCTACAGTCACTTACCTCTTTACCTCCACCTAGTCCCATACCTCTTTACCTCCACCTACAGTCACATACCTCTTTACCTCCACCTACAGTCACATACCTCCACCTACAGTCACTTACCTCTTTACCTCCACCTACAGTCACATACCTCTATACCTCCACCTACAGTCACATACCTCTATACCTCCACCTACAGTCAAATACCTCTTTACCTCCACCTACAGTCACATACCTCTTTACCTCCACCTACAGTCACATACCTCCACCTACAGTCACATACCTCCACCTACAGTCCCATACCTCTTTACCTCCACCTACAGTCCCATACCTCTATACCTCCACCTACAGTCACATACCTCTTTATCTCCACCTACAGTCACATACCTCTTTACCTCCACCTACAGTCCCATACCTCTTTACCTCCACCTACAGTCACATACCTCTTTACCTCCACCTACAGTCACATACCTCCACCTACAGTCACTTACCTCTATACCTCCACCTACAGTCACATACCTCCACCTACAGTCACTTACCTCTTTACCTCCACCTAGTCCCATACCTCTTTACCTCCACCTACAGTCACATACCTCTTTACCTCCACCTACAGTCACATACCTCCACCTACAGTCACTTACCTCTTTACCTCCACCTACAGTCACATACCTCTATACCTCCACCTACAGTCACATACCTCTATACCTCCACCTACAGTCAAATACCTCTTTACCTCCACCTACAGTCACATACCTCTTTACCTCCACCTACAGTCACATACCTCCACCTACAGTCACATACCTCTATACCTCCACCTACAGTCACATACCTCTTTACCTCCACCTACAGTCACATACCTCCACCTACAGTCCCATACCTCTTTACCTCCACCTACAGTCACATACCTCTTTACCTCCACCTACAGTCACATACCTCCACCTACAGTCACTTACCTCTATACCTCCACCTACAGTCACATACCTCTATACCTCCACCTACAGTCACATACCTCTTTACCTCCACCTACAGTCACATACCTCTATACCTCCACCTACAGTCACATACCTCCACCTACAGTCACATACCTCTTTACCTCCACATACAGTCCCATACCACTTTACCTCCACCTACAGTCACATACCTCTTTACCTCCACCTACAGTCACATACCTCCACCTACAGTCACTTACCTCTTTACCTCCACCTAGTCCCATACCTCTTTACCTCCACCTACAGTCACATACCTCTTTACCTCCACCTACAGTCACATACCTCCACCTACAGTCCCATACCTCTTTACCTCCACCTACAGTCACATACCTCTTTACCTCCACCTACAGTCACATACCTCCACCTACAGTCACTTACCTCTATACCTCCACCTACAGTCACATACCTCTATACCTCCACCTACAGTCACATACCTCTTTACCTCCACCTACAGTCACATACCTCTATACCTCCACCTACAGTCACATACCTCCACCTACAGTCCCATACCTCTTTACCTCCACCTACAGTCACATACCTCCACCTACAGTCCCATACCTCCGTACCTCCACCTACAGTCCCATACCTCCACCTACAGGCCCATACCTCCGTACCTCCACCTACAGTCACTTACCTCCACCTACAATCCCATACCTCTTTACCTCCACCTACAGTCACATACCTCCACCTACAGTCACATACCTCTATACCTCCACCTACAGTCACATACCTCTATACCTCCACCTACAGTCACATACCTCCACCTACAGTCACATACCTCTATACCTCCACCTACAGTCACATACCTCTATACCTCCACCTACAGTCACATACCTCCACCTACAGTCACATACCTCTTTACCTCCACCTACAGTCCCATACCTCTTTACCTCCACCTACAGTCCCATACCTCCTTACCTCCACCTACAGTCCCATACCTCTTTACCTCCACCTACAGTCACATACCTCCACCTACAGTCACATACCTCTATACCTCCACCTACAGTCACATACCTCTTTACCTCCACATACAGTCACATACCTCTTTACCTCCACCTATAGTCACATACCTCCACCTACAGTCACATACCTCTTTACCTCCACCTACAGTCCCATACCTCTATACCTCCACCTACAGTCACATACCTCTATACCTCCACCTACAGTCCCATACCTCTTTCACTTCACCTACAGTCACATACCTCCACCTACAGTCCCATACCTCTTTACCTCCACCTACAGTCCCATACCTCCACCTACAGTCCCATACCTCTCTACCTCCACCTACAGTCACATACCTCTATACCTCCACCTACAGTCACATACCTCTATACCTCCACCTACAGTCCCATACCTCTATACCTCCACCTACAGTCACATACCTCTATACCTCCACCTACAGTCACATACCTCTATACCTCCACCTACAGTCACATACCTCTTTACCTCCACCTACAGTCACATACCTCTTTACCTCCACCTACAGTCCCATACCTCTTTACCCCCACCTACAGTCACATACCTCTATACCTCCACCTACAGTCCCATACCTCTTTACCTCCACCTACAGTCACATACCTCCACCTACAGTCACATACCTCCACCTACAGTCCCATACCTCTTTACCTCCACCTACAGTCACATACCTCTTTACCTCCACCTACAGTCACATACCTCCACCTACAGTCACATACCTCTATACCTCCACCTACAGTCACATACCTCTACACCTCCACCTACAGTCACATACCTCTATACCTCCACCTACAGTCACATACCTCTATACCTCCACCTACAGTCACATACCTCTTTACCTCCACCTACAGTCACATACCTCTTTACCTCCACCTACAGTCCCATACCTCTATACCTCCACCTACAGTCCCATACCTCTATACATCCACCTACAGTCCCATACCTCTTTATCTCCACCTACAGTCACATACCTCTTCACCTCCACCTAGTCCCATACCTCTTTACCTCCACCTACAGTCACATACCTCTTTACCTCCACCTACAGTCCCATACCTCTTTACCTCCACCTACAGTCACATACCTCTTTACCTCCACCTACAGTCACATACCTCCACCTACAGTCACTTACCTCTATACCTCCACCTACAGTCACATACCTCCACCTACAGTCACTTACCTCTTTACCTCCACCTAGTCCCATACCTCTTTACCTCCACCTACAGTCACATACCTCTTTACCTCCACCTACAGTCACATACCTCCACCTACAGTCACTTACCTCTTTACCTCCACCTACAGTCACATACCTCTATACCTCCACCTACAGTCACATACCTCTATACCTCCACCTACAGTCAAATACCTCTTTACCTCCACCTACAGTCACATACCTCTTTACCTCCACCTACAGTCACATACCTCCACCTACAGTCCCATACCTCTTTACCTCCACCTACAGTCCCATACCTCTATACCTCCACCTACAGTCACATACCTCTTTATCTCCACCTACAGTCACATACCTCTTTACCTCCACCTAGTCCCATACCTCTTTACCTCCACCTACAGTCCCATACCTCTTTACCTCCACCTACAGTCCCATACCTCTTTACCTCCACCTACAGTCACATACCTCTTTACCTCCACCTACAGTCACATACCTCCACCTACAGTCACTTACCTCTTTACCTCCACCTAGTCCCATACCTCTTTACCTCCACCTACAGTCACATACCTCTTTACCTCCACCTACAGTCACATACCTCCACCTACAGTCCCATACCTCTTTACCTCCACCTACAGTCACATACCTCTTTACCTCCACCTACAGTCACATACCTCCACCTACAGTCACTTACCTCTATACCTCCACCTACAGTCACATACCTCCACCTACAGTCACTTACCTCTTTACCTCCACCTAGTCCCTTACCTCTTTACCTCCACCTACAGTCACATACCTCTTTACCTCCACCTACAGTCACATACCTCCACCTACAGTCACTTACCTCTTTACCTCCACCTACAGTCACATACCTCTATACCTCCACCTACAGTCACATACCTCTATACCTCCACCTACAGTCACATACCTCTTTACCTCCACCTACAGTCACATACCTCTATACCTCCACCTACAGTCACATACCTCCACCTACAGTCCCATACCTCTTTACCTCCACCTACAGTCCCATACCTCTATACCTCCACCTACAGTCACATACCTCTTTATCTCCACCTACAGTCACATACATCTTTACCTCCACCTAGTCCCATACCTCTTTACCTCCACCTACAGTCCCATACCTCTTTACCTCCACCTACAGTCCCATACCTCTTTACCTCCACCTACAGTCACATACCTCTTTACCTCCACCTACAGTCACATACCTCCACCTACAGTCACTTACCTCTTTACCTCCACCTAGTCCCATACCTCTTTACCTCCACCTACAGTCACATACCTCTTTACCTCCACCTACAGTCACATACCTCCACCTACAGTCCCATACCTCTTTACCTCCACCTACAGTCACATACCTCTTTACCTCCACCTACAGTCACATACCTCCACCTACAGTCACTTACCTCTATACCTCCACCTACAGTCACATACCTCTATACCTCCACCTACAGTCACATACCTCCACCTACAGTCACATACCTCTATACCTCCACCTACAGTCACATACCTCTTTACCTCCACATACAGTCACATACCTCTATACCTCCACCTACAGTCACATACCTCCACCTACAGTCACATACCTCCACCTACAGTCCCATACCTCCGTACCTCCACCTACAGTCCCATACCTCCACCTACAGGCCCATACCTCCGTACCTCCACCTACAGTCACTTACCTCCACCTACAATCCCATACCTCTTTACCTCCACCTACAGTCACATACCTCCACCTACAGTCACATACCTCTATACCTCCACCTACAGTCACATACCTCTTTACCTCCACCTACAGTCCCATACCTCTTTACCTCCACCTACAGTCCCATACCTCTTTACCTCCAGCTACAGTCACATACCTCTTTACCTCCACCTACAGTCACATACCTCCACCTACAGTCACTTACCTCTTTACCTCCACCTAGTCCCATACCTCTTTACCTCCACCTACAGTCACATACCTCTTTACCTCCACCTACAGTCACATACCTCCACCTACAGTCCCATACCTCTTTACCTCCACCTACAGTCACATACCTCTTTACCTCCACCTACAGTCACATACCTCCACCTACAGTCACATACCTCCACCTACAGTCACATACCTCTATACCTCCACCTACAGTCACATACCTCCACCTACAGTCACATACCTCTATACCTCCACCTACAGTCACATACCTCTTTACCTCCACCTACAGTCACATACCTCTATACCTCCACCTACAGTCACATACCTCCACCTACAGTCCCATACCTCTTTACCTCACCTACAGTCACATACCTCCACCTACAGTCCCATACCTCCGTACCTCCACCTACAGTCCCATACCTGCACCTACAGGCCCATACCTCCTTACCTCCACCTACAGTCACTTACCTCCACCTACAATCCCATACCTCTTTACCTCCACCTACAGTCACATACCTCCACCTACAGTCACATACCTCTATACCTCCACCTACAGTCACATACCTCTATACCTCCACCTACAGTCACATACCTCCACCTACAGTCACATACCTCTTTACCTCCACCTACAGTCCCATACCTCTTTACCTCCACCTACAGTCCCATACCTCCTTACCTCCACCTACAGTCCCATACCTGTTTACCTCCACCTACAGTCACATACCTCCACCTACAGTCACATACCTCTATACCTCCACCTACAGTCACATACCTCTTTACCTCCACCTACAGTCACATACCTCTTTACCTCCACATACAGTCACATACCTCTTTACCTCCACCTATAGTCACATACCTCCACCTACAGTCACATACCTCTTTACCTCCACCTACAGTCAGATACCTCTATACCTCCACCTACAGTCACATACCTCTTTACCTCCACCTACAGTCCCATACCTCTATACCTCCACCTACAGTCACATACCTCTATACCTCCACCTACAGTCACATACCTCTATACCTCCACCTACAGTCACATACCTCTATACCTCCACCTACAGTCCCATACCTCTATACCTCCACCTACAGTCACATACCTCTATACCTCCACCTACAGTCACATACCTCTATACCTCCACCTACAGTCACATACCTCTATACCTCCACCTACAGTCCCATACCTCTATACCTCCACCTACAGTCACATACCTCTATACCTCCACCTACAGCCCCATACCTCTATACCTCCACCTACAGTCCCATACCTCTATACCTCCACCTACAGTCACATACCTCTATACCTCCACCTACAGTCCCATACCTCTTTACCTCCACCTACAGTCACATACCTCTATACCTCCACCTACAGTCACATACCTCCACCTACAGTCCCATACCTCTGTACCTCCACCTACAGTCCCATACCTCCGTACCTCCACCTACAGTCCCATACCTCCGTACCTCCACCTACAGTCCCATACCTCTATGCCTCCACCTACATTCACATATCTCTATACCTCCACCTACAGTCACATACCTCTTTACCTCCACCTACAGTCCCATACCTCTATACCTCCACCTACAGTCACATACCTCTTTACCTCCCCCCACTGTCACATACGTAACAAGGCGTACGTAACAAGCAGGACATTCATACCAGCCTTACAGTACATTAAGCAGGACGTTCATACCAGCCTTACACTACATTAAGCAGGACATTCATACCAGCCTTACAGTACATTAAGCAGGACATTCATGCCAGCCTTACAGTACATTAAGCAGGACATTCATACCAGCCTTACAGTACATTAAGCAGGACGTTCATACCAGCCTTACACTACATTAAGCAGGACGTTCATACCAGCCTTACAGTACATTAAGCAGGACGTTCATACCAGCCTTACAGTACATTTAGCAGGACGTTCATACCAGCCTTACAGTACATTAAGCAGGACATTCATACCATCCTTACAGTCCATTAAGCAGGACGTAGTGTACACTACATTAAGCAGGACGTTCATACCAGCCTTACACTACATTAAGCAGGACATTCATACCAGCCTTACAGTACATTAAGCAGGACGTTCATACCAGCCTTACAGTACATTAAGCAGGACATTCATACCAGCCTTACACTACATTAAGCAGGACGTTCATACCAGCCTTACAGTACATTAAGCAGGACATTCATACCAGCCTTACAGTACATTAAGCAGGACATTCATACCAGCCTTACACTACATTAAGCAGGACATTCATACCAGCCTTACAGTACATTAAGCAGGACGTAGTGTACACTACATTAAGCAGGACATTCATACCAGCCTTACACTACATTAAGCAGGACATTCATACCAGCCTTACACTACATTAAGCAGGACATTCATACCAGCCTTACACTACATTAAGCAGGACGTTCATACCAGCCTTACAGTACATTAAGCAGGACGTAGTGTACACTACATTAAGCAGGACATTCATACCAGCCTTACACTACATTAAGCAGGACGTTCATACCAGCCTTACAGTACATTAAGCAGGACGTTCATACCAGCCTTACAGTACATTAAGCAGGACGTAGTGTACACTACATTAAGCAGGACGTTCATACCATCCTTACAGTACATTAAGCAGGACGTAGTGTACACTACATTAAGCAGGACGTTCATACCAGCCTTACAGTACATTAAGCAGGACGTTCATACCAGCCTTACATCACATTAAGCAGGACGTTCATACCAGCCTTACAGTACATTAAGCAGGACGTTCATACCAGCCTTACAGTACATTAAGCAGGACATTCATACCAGCCTTACAGTACATTAAGCAGGACGTTCATACCAGCCTTACACTACATTAAGCAGGACGTTCATACCAGCCTTACAGTACATTAAGCAGGACGTTTATACCAGCCTTACAGTACATTAAGCAGGACGTAGTGTACACTACATTAAGCAGGACATTCATGCCAGCCTTACAGTACATTAAGCAGGACGTAGTGTACACTACATTAAGCAGGACGTTCATACCAGCCTTACACTACATTAAGCAGGACGTTCATACCAGCCTTACACTACATTAAGCAGGACATTCATACCAGCCTTACAGTACATTAAGCAGGACGTAATGTACACTACATTAAGCAGGACATTCATACCAGCCTTACACTACATTAAGCAGGACCTTCATACCAGCCTTACACTACATTAAGCAGGACCTTCATACCAGCCTTACAGTACATTAAGCAGGACGTTCATACCAGCCTTACACTACATTAAGCAGGACGTTCATACCAGCCTTACAGTACATTAAGCAGGACGTAGTGTACACTACATTAAGCAGGACGTTCATACCAGCCTTACAGTACATTAAGCAGGACGTTCATACCAGCCTTACATCACATTAAGCAGGACGTTCATACCAGCCTTACAGTACATTAAGCAGGACGTTCATACCAGCCTTACAGTACATTAAGCAGGACATTCATACCAGCCTTACAGTACATTAAGCAGGACGTTCATACCAGCCTTACACTACATTAAGCAGGACGTTCATACCAGCCTTACAGTACATTAAGCAGGACGTTTATACCAGCCTTACAGTACATTAAGCAGGACGTAGTGTACACTACATTAAGCAGGACATTCATGCCAGCCTTACAGTACATTAAGCAGGACGTAGTGTACACTACATTAAGCAGGACGTTCATACCAGCCTTACACTACATTAAGCAGGACGTTCATACCAGCCTTACACTACATTAAGCAGGACATTCATACCAGCCTTACAGTACATTAAGCAGGACGTAATGTACACTACATTAAGCAGGACATTCATACCAGCCTTACACTACATTAAGCAGGACCTTCATACCAGCCTTACACTACATTAAGCAGGACCTTCATACCAGCCTTACAGTACATTAAGCAGGACGTTCATACCAGCCTTACACTACATTAAGCAGGACGTTCATACCAGCCTTACAGTACATTAAGCAGGACCTTCATACCAGCCTTACAGTACATTAAGCAGGACGTTCATACCAGCCTTACACTACATTAAGCAGGACGTTCATACCAGCCTTACATTACATTAAGCAGGACGTTCATACCAGCCTTACAGTACATTAAGCAGGACGTTCATACCAGCCTTACACTACATTAAGCAGGACATTCATACCAGCCTTACATTACATTAAGCAGGACGTTCATACCAGCCTTACAGTACATTAAGCAGGACATTCATACCAGCCTTACAGTACATTAAGCAGGACGTTCATACCAGCCTTACAGTACATTAAGCAGGACGTTCATACCAGCCTTACAGTACATTAAGCAGGACATTCATACCAGCCTTACAGTACATTAAGCAGGACGTTCATACCAGCCTTACAGTACATTAAGCAGGACGTTCATACCAGCCTTACAGTACATTAAGCAGGACATTCATACCAGCCTTACAGTACATTAAGCAGGACATTCATACCAGCCTTACACTACATTAAGCAGGACGTTCATACCAGCCTTACAGTACATTAAGCAGGACGTTCATACCAGCCTTACAGTACATTAAGCAGGACATTCATACCAGCCTTACAGTCCAATTGTAACCCAGTAGTAGTGTGAGCTGCTAACATAAAGTGACATGGAGGCTGTTTCTACAGTCTGAGCCTGTTTCTACAGTCTGAGCCTGTTTCTACAGTCTGACCCTGTTTCTACAGTCTGACCCTGTTTCTACAGTCTGAGCCTGTTTCTACAGTCTGAGCCTGTTTCTACAGTCGGACCCTGTTTCTACAGTCTGACCCTGTTTCTACAGTCTGATCCTGTTTCTACAGTCTGACCCTGTTTCTACAGTCTGAGGCTGTTTCTACAGTCTGAAGTCCCCTGTGTTTTCCCCCACGGTGGAGGGATTGTGCGCACCGACACGGAGTTCTGTGTGTGTGTGTCTTTGTGTGTGTGTGTGTGTGTGTGTGTGCTCAGTGTGTGTGTGTGTGTTTTTGTATGTGTCCTTAAGGTATCCCTCCATACCTCAGAAGGCTCCCTGAGTCACATACCTCACATTCCTGGCAACAATGGCTCTGTTTTCACTAGCCTGTTTTATAGAGGGTCTTCAGAGATGTTTTCACTAGCCTGTTTAATAGAGGGTCTTCAGAGATGTTTTCAGTAGCCTGTTTTATAGAGGGTCTTCAGAGATGTTTTCACTAGCTTGTTTTATAGAGGGTCTTCAGAGATGTTTTCACTAGCCTGTTTTACAGAGGGTCTTCAGAGATGTTTTCAGTAGCCTGTTTTATAGTGGAGAGGGTTTTCAGAGATGTTTTCAGTAGCCTGTTTTATAGAGGGTCTTCAGAGATGTTTTCACTAGCCTGTTTTATAGATGGTCTTCAGATGTTTTCACTAGCCTGTTTTATAGAGGGTCTTCAGAGATGTGTTCACTAGCCTGTTTTATAGAGGGTCTTCAGAGATGTTTTCAGTAGCCTGTTATATAGAGGGTCTTCAGAGATGTTTTCAGTAGCCTGTTTTATAGAGGGTCTTCAGAGATGTTTTCAGTAGCCTGTTTTATAGAGGGTCTTCAGAGATGTTTTCAGTAGCCTGTTATATAGAGGGTCTTCAGAGATGTTTTCAGTAGCCTGTTTTATAGAGGGTCTTCAGAGATGTTTTCAGTAGCCTGTTTTATAGAGGGTCTTCAGAGATGTTTTCAGTAGCCTGTTTTATAGAGGGTCTTCAGAGATTTTTTCACTAGCCTGTTTTACAGAGGGTCTTCAGAGATGTTTTCACTAGCCTGTTTTATAGAGGGTCTTCAGAGATGTTTTCAATGGACACTAGTTTTACATTGAGTTGTATTGACAGTGAGTTTGTGTGTTTGAAGTCAAAGTGAACTTTAAAGACATGATTCTAAAATTGTTTCAGTAAGTTATTTATTAACTGTAAAAATGTCAGATAATTAAATGTTATTTTGTTACGACTAAATCTGCATCCCAAATGGAACACTAAACCCTATTCTCTATGGGCCCTGTGGTCTAAAGTAGTGCACCCTATTCTCTATGGGCCCTGTGGTCTAAAGTAGTGCACCCTATTTCCTATTGCCCTGTGGTCAAAAGTAGTACACCCTATTCTCTATGGGCCCTGGTCAAAAGTAGTGCACCCTATTCCCTATGGGCCCTGGTCAAAAGTAGTGCACCCTATTCCCTATGGGCCCTGTGGTCTAAAGTAGTGCGCCCTATTCCCTATGGGCTCTGTGTTCTAAAGTAGTGCACCCTATTCCCTATGGGCCCTGTGGTCTAAAGTAGTGCACATGCGATTAGCATGAGGTTGAGCTAACGTAGGCTAATGCGATTAGCATGAGGTTGTAAGTAACATGAAAATGAAGAGGCTAAAAGTTTGTTTTTATTTCATATTTTATTTAACCTGGCTGGTAGTGTCATTGGGGGATGCAGAGACAGACTGTCATTGTGGCTTTCCATTTTTAGTTCCGCTGTCTCCTGGACAACCTCTCTGGGACTAAATACACTGCCAAGACTCTTGAGACACACACGTACACACCATGCACACACACACACACAAACACAGACCTGAAATTCCTCAGACAGCTTCCAGTAATAAGAGACTCTTCTCTCTGACGCCACAAACTATAAACCAAGAGGTCTTTACATTTAATCCACCCGTTCAACACACACGGTAGGACATGTTCCTCTTTTGTCTTCCCGCCAACACACACACACACACACACACACACACACACACACACACACACACACACACACACACACACACCCTGGATGTCTTCTGTAATATGATCTACTGGAAGAGTATTCTCCTGATTTTCCTGGCTGTGGGGGTTCAGGGAGACAGACAGGGAGAGGAGAAAACGTTTTTCAACTGTGGGGTAGGAGAGAGAGAGAGACAGAGAGAGAGAGGGGTGGAAAGAGAGACAGAGAGAGAAAAAACATTTTCATCTGTGGAAGGTAGACTAGAGAGAACTTTTTCATCTGTGGAAGGTAGGAAAGAGAGACTGAAGAATTTAATCTGTGGGAGGTAGGAGAGAGAGACCGAGGAATTGGATCTGTGGGAGGTAGTGTAGTGTAATTACAGCGTTTATAGCGCCGTACCAAGCCTGCCACATCACTATGGACACAACGGAATATAAGACGTCCTTAACCGTTTTTACCCTCTTCTGTGTCCTGTCGATATGCTGGTGTGCACCTCAACGGTTGTGCCAGCCTGGAGACGACAATTCGGGTAAAGTACCGCACGTATTCATTCATCATCCTCATTTCTGGTTACGCATCACGGAGCTATTGAAGTGAGTTACGAGGTCGTTTCTGAGACGATTGTCTTGTCTTTTTTTCCCCCCATGTGATTTTATAAAAGCGTTTTTTTGCTACAGCCTAGCGGTCCATCCATCACGTACTCCGTGCTTCTACATATGCATGGCTGCTTGGGGTTTTAGGCTGGGTTTCTGTATAGAAACGTTAAGGTGCACTGTCCCTTTAAAAATATAACATTTACTCAAACTCAGTATGAGTATTTCAAGTCAGGTTAATAGTATTTCAAGTCAGGTTACTAGTATTTCAAGTAAAGTTAATGGTATTTCAAGTCATGTTAATAGTATTTCAAGTCAGGTTAGTAGTATTTCAAGTCAGGTAACTAGTATTTCAAGTCAGGTTACTAGTATTTCAAGTCAGGTAACTGGTATTTCAAGTCAGGTAACTAGTATTTCAAGTCAGGTTACTAGTATTTCAAGTCAGGTAACTAGTATTTCAAGTCAGGTTACTAGTATTTCAAGTCAGGTAACTAGTATTTCAAGTCAGGTAACTAGTATTTCAAGTCAGGTTACTAAAAATGTTAAGTCCAAACCACAGTATCCGTTTATAAGTGCAATATAATTGTAGAAAAAATGTCAAAGTAAATGTCATCACAGATGTTGATTCTTCGTCTGTGTCTGACGTTCTACAGTGGCTTGCGAAAGTATTCACACCCTTGGCATTTTTCCTATTTTGTTGCCTTCACAACCTGGAATTAAAATCGTTTTTAGGGGGGGTAATATATAATTTGATTTACACAACATACCTACCGCTTTGAAGATGCAACATCTTTTTTCTTATTGGGAAACAAACAAGAAATAAGACAAAAAACAGAAATTTAGCGTGCATAACTATTCACCCTCCCAAAGTCAGTACTTTGTAGAGCCACGTTTTGCAGCAATTACAGCTGCAAGTCTCTTGGGGTATGTCTCTATAAGCTTGGCACATCTAGCCACTGGGACTTTTGCCCATTCTTCAAGGCAAAACTGCTCCAGCTCCTTCAAGTTGGATGGGTTTCGCTGGTGCACAGCAATCTTTAACACATATCACAGATTCTCAATTGGATTGAGGTCTGGGCTTTGACTAGGCCATTCCAAGACATTTAAATGTTTCCCCTTAAACCACTAGAGAGTTGATTTAGTAGCATGCTTAGGGTCATTGTCCTGCTGGAAGGTGAACCTCCGTCCCAGTCTCAAATCTCTGGAAGACTGAAACAGGTTTCCGTCAAGAATTTCCTTGGATTTAGCGCCATCCATCATTCATTCAATTCTGACCAGTTTCCCAGTCCCTGCAGATGAAAAACATCCCCACAGCATGATGCTGCTGCCACCACCATGCATCACTGTGGGGATGGTATTCTCGGGGTGATGAGAGGTGTTGGGTTTGCGCCAGACGTAGTGTTTTCTTAGATGGCCAAATAGCTCACTTTTAGTCTCATCTGACCAGAGTACCTTCCTCCATATGTTTGGGGAATCTCCCACATGCCTTTTGGCGAACACCAAACGTGTTATTTTCTTTAAGCAATGGCTTTTTTCTGTCCACAAAGCCCAGCTCTGTGGAGTGTACGGCTTTAAGTGGTCCTACGGACAGATACTCCAGCTCTGTGTAGTGTACTGCTTAAAGTGGTCCTATGGACAGATACTCCAATCTGTGGAGCTTTGCAGTTCCTTCAGGGTTATCTTTGGTCTCTTTGTTGCCTCTCTGATTAATGCCCTACTTTCTTGGTCCATGAGTTTTGGGCAGGTTCTCTTGGCAGGTTTGTTATGGTGCCATTTAAATAATAATAATAATAGATTTAATGGTGCTCCGTGGGATGCTCAAAGTTTCTGATATTTTTTTTATAACTCAACCCTGATCTGTACTTCTCCACAACTTTGTCCCTGGCCTGTTTGGAGAGCTCCTTGGTCTTCATGTTGCCGCTTGCTTGGTGGTGCCCCTTGCTTAGTGGTTTTGCAGACTCTGGGGCCTTTCACAACAGGTGTGCATATACTGAGAAGATCAAGAAGATCCACAAACGATTGAATGTACCACTGAGCACTGTCAGGGCAATTATAAAAATAAAAAAAATATATGGAACAGTTGAAAACCTCACGGGTAGAGGACACAAATGCATTTTGCCCCCCAGGATAGGGAGGAGGATGGTGAGAGAAGCAACAAAATCCCCAAGAATCACTGTGAAAGAATTGCAGGCCTTGGTGGCGTCTTGAGGTCACCAGGTTTCAAAAAGCACCATCAGACACCACCTCCACAACCACAGGCTCTTTGGAAGGGTTGCCACAAGAAAGCCCTTTCTGACCCCAAGACACAGACGCAAACGCTTGGAGTTTACCAAACATCATTTAAATTAGGACTGGAAGAAGGTGCTCTGGTCAGATGAGACCAAAATGGAATGTTTTGGTCAGACACAGCATCGGCATGTTTGATGTCGAAACAGAGATGCATACAAGGAGAGCCACCTCATACCCACGGTGAAATATGGAGGGGGGTTAGTGCAGGGGCACTGGTTAAGATTGATAGCATAATTAATTCCACCAAGTATCAGGCAATTTTGGCTGACAATCTGCTTGCCTCTGCCTGAAGGCTGGGACTTGGCCCTAGGTGGACTTTCCAACAAGAGAATGACCCAAAACATACCTCAAGATCCACACAGAAATGGTTCTGTAACAAAAAAAAATCTATGTTCTGCCATGGCCATCTCAGTCACCAGACCTCAATCCAATTGAAAACCTGTGGGCTGAGTTGAAGAGGGGCAGTTGATAAGCGTAAACCCAAGAATGTGAAGGATCTTGTAAAGGATCTGCATAGAGGAATGGTCCAAAATCCCTCCAAATGTGTTCCTTGTCATACGTTACAACAAGGAACCAACCTTGTCAAACATTACAGGAAAAGACCATGCTGTTATCCTTGCCAGAGGTGGATGCACTAAGTAGTAAATGAGTGCCAAGAATGATGAAACCTTGATTTTGGTTACATTTATTTTGTATTAAATAATTATGATTTCGGTTGGTTCCATTGAAACATTAATAAAGTCCAGTATTTCTCACACGCTGGTATTTTGAGTTTATCTCTATAATTATATTGTTTATATTTTTTTTAAAGTATTGTTTGTGCATTGCCAGTCAGGGGTGCCAGTACGTTTGGAGCCCACTGTACATGGTAAGTCTATGGGTTCTCAAGGAGATGTTGGAGAAGCACTGCAGTCTGGGGGTTCTCCAGGAGAGGTTAGAGAACCACTGCAGTAGGTTACACAGAGTCTGGGGGTTCTCCAGGAGAGGTTAGAGAACCACTGCAGTAGGTTACATAAAGTCTGAGGGTTCTCCAGGAGAGGTTAGAGAACCACCGCAGTAGGCTACACGTACTTCTATTGTGATGTGTTTTGCAGGAAGATGCAACAACCGTCCAGATGTAGAAAAACGTAAGTTGAACTGAACTTATTTAATTCTTATAAGAAAAGAAATTAAATGTAAATATGGATTGTAAAATATATCTTATGTATGATAGTCCATGTCAACCGTATAGCAGTGCACTGTATCTTAGTGTTTATAGTGTACATACCACACTGTATCTGACAGTGTTTATAGTGTACATACCACACTGGATCTTAGTGTTTATAGTGTACATACCACACTGTATCTTAGTGTTTATAGTGTACATACCACACTGTATCTTAGTGTTTATAGTGTACATACCACACTGGATCTGACAGTGTTTATAGTGTACATACCACACTGGATCTTAGTGTTTATAGTGTACATACCACACTGTATCTTAGTGTTTATAGTGTACATACCACACTGGATCTGACAGTGTTTATAGTGTACATACCACACTGTATCTTAGTGTTTATAGTGTACATACCACACTGTATCTGACAGTGTTTATAGTGTACATACCACACTGTATCTGACAGTGTTTATAGTGTACATACCACACTGTATCTTAGTGTTTATAGTGTACATACCACACTGTATCTTAGTGTTTATAGTGTACATACCACACTGGATCTGACAGTGTTTATAGTGTACATACCACACTGTATCTGACAGTGTTTATAGTGTACATACCTCACTGTATCTTAGTGTTTATAGTGTACATACCACACTGGATCTGACAGTGTTTATAGTGTACATACCTCACTGTATCTTAGTGTTTATAGTGTACATACCACACTGTATCTTAGTGTTTATAGTGTACATACCACACTGTATCTGACAGTGTTTATAGTGTACATACCACACTGTATCTTAGTGTTTATAGTGTACATACCACACTGTATCTTAGTGTTTATAGTGTACATAACACACTGGATCTGACAGTGTTTATAGTGTACATACCACACTGGATCTGACAGTGTTTATAGTGTACATACCACACTGTATCTTAGTGTTTATAGTGTACATACCACACTGTATCTTAGTGTTTATAGTGTACCTACCACACTGGATCTGACAGTGTTTATAGTGTACATACCACACTGGATCTGACAGTGTTTATAGTGTACATACCACACTGGATCTTAGTGTTTATATTGTACATACCACACTGGATCTTAGTGTTTATATTGTACATACCACACTGGATCTGACAGTGTTTATATTGTACATACCACACTGGATCTTAGTGTTTATATTGTACATACCACACTGTATCTTAGTGTTTATAGTGTACATACCACACTGTAGCTGACAGTGTTTATAGTGTACATACCACATGTGGATTTGTGTCAATACACCTACAGTTGAAGTCGGTAGTTCACATGCACTTGTTGTGCTCAAAATATATCTTCATTATTAGAAAGCCACAGGGCCAACCCAATGTGCAAAATATAAAGTACACAGGAAATAGTAGGAGATATTCCTCACAGGAAAACAATGTATGACAAAGACAAAAGACAGAGGGGATCCCATCATATATACAGTTGGAGTCGGAAGATTACATACACTGAGGTTGGAGTCATTAAAACTTGTTTTTCAACCACTCCACATATTTCTTGTTAACAAACTATAGTCTTGGCAAGTCGGTTAGGATACCTACTTTGTGCATGACACAAGTCATTTTTCCAACAATTGTTTACAGACAGTCTATTTCACTTATAATTCAATGTATCACAATTTCAGTGGGTCAGACATTTACATACACTAAGTTGACTGAGCCTTTAAACAGAACATTTCAGAAAATGATGTTGTGGCTTTAGAAGCTTCTGATAGGCTAATTGCCATACTTTGAGTCAATTAGAGGGGTACCTGTGGATGTATCCCAAGGCCTACCTTCAAACTCAGTGCCTCTTTGCTTGATATCATGGGAAAATCACAATAAATCAGCCAAGACCTCAGAAATACAATTGCAGACCTCCGCAAGTCTGGTTCATCCTTGGGAGCAATTTCCAAATGGCTGAAGGTACCACATTCATCTGTACAAACAATAGTACGCAAGAATAAACACCATGGGACCACACAGCCGTCAAACCGCTCAGGAAGGAGATGCGTTCTGTCTACTAGAGATGAACGTACTTTGGTGCGAAAAGTGCAAATCAATCCCAGAACTACAGTAAAGGACCTTGTGAAGATGCTGGAGGAAATAGTTACAAAAGTATCTATATCCACAGTAAAATGTGTTCGATATCGACATAACCTGAAAGGCCGCTCAGCAAGGAAGAAGCCACTGCTCCAAAACCGCCATAAAAAAAGCCAGACTACGGTTTGCAACTGCACATGGGGACAAAGATCATACTTTTTGGAGAAATGTCCTCTGGTCTGATGAAACAAAAATATAACTGTTTGGCCATAATGTCCATCGTTATGTTTGGAGGAAAAATGGGCAGGCCTGCAAGCCGAAGAACACCATCCCAACCGTGAAGCATGGGGGTGACAGCATCATGTTGTGGGGGTGCTATGCGTCAGGAGAGACTGGTGCACTTCACCAAACAGATGGCATCATGAGAAGTAAAATTATGTGGATATATTGATCTAACATCTCGAGACATCAGTCAGGAAGTTGAAGCTTGGTAGCAAATGGATCTTCCAAATGGACAATGACCCCAAGCATACTTCCAAAGTTGTGGCAAAATGGCTAAAGGACAACAAAGTCAAGGTATTGGAGTGGCCATCACAAAGGCCTGACCTCAATCCTATAGAAAGTGTGTTGGCAGAACTGAAAAAGCGTGTGCGAGCAAGGAGGCCTACAAACCTGACTCAGTTACACCAGATCTGTCGGGAGGAATGGGCAAATATTCACCCAACTTATTGTGGGAAGCTTGTGGAAGACTACCCGAAACGTTTGACCCAAGTTAAACAATTTAAAGGCAATGCTACCAAATACTAATTGAGTGTCTGTAAACTTCTGACCCACTGGGAATGTGTTGAAAGAAATAAAGCTGAAATAAATCATTCTCTTTACTATTATTCTGACATTCTACATTCTTAAAATAATGTGATGATCCTAACTGACCTAAGAAGGGGAATTGTTAAATTGTCAGGAATTGTGAAATCTGAGTTTAAAGGTATTTGGCTAAGGTGTATGTAAACTTCCCGACTTCAACTGTATATATCTGTATATTCTGATTATTGTCTGTCTGTATCTTCTGTTTGTCTGTATATTCTGATAATTGTCTGTGTATTCTGTTTATTGTCTGTGTGTTCTGTTTATTGTCTGTAGATTCTGTTTATTGTCTGTGTGTTCTGTTTATTGTCTGTAGATTCTGTTTATTGTCTGTGTGTTCTGTTTATTGTCTGTGTGTTCTGTTTATTTTCTGTAGATTCTGTTTGTCTGTATATTCTGATAATTGTCTGTACATTCTGTTTATTGTCTGTGTATTCTGTGTGTTTTTTTTGGCAGTACCATTTAACAGATTCAAATTCCTTTACATGCAAATGTAGCAGGATGGAACAAGCCTGTATATAGATGCCTGTATATAGATGTCTGTGTGCATCCCAAATGTAGCAGGATGGAACAAGCCTGTACATAGATGCCTGTATATAGATGTCTGTGTGCATCCCAAATGTCAGACTGTTCACTATATAGTGCAGTGCTTCTGCCCAGGGGCCATAGGGTGTAGGATGCCGTTTGGAACACCTCCGTAGTCTCAGAGAGGGCAGGAACATTAGTTCGGACCCTGTAGGGGGATGTTCTGTACTGTCACCTGTCTGTCTGGGATGATGTAAAATATACTTATATCGATATCACTTCAAGACATAACAAAGATATGTATTGTTAATTTTAAAAAAACTTTGTAACTGAACATTATTTAAAAAACATACATTCTAGGCAGAGTTGCAAATAAAAATCCATATCTCAGACTGGCCAATAAAAAGAAAAGATTAAGATGGACAAAAGAACACAGACACTGGACAGAGGAACTCTGCCTAGAAGGCCAGCATCCCGGAGTCTCCTCTTCACTGTTGACGTTGAGACTGGACAGAGGAACAGCATCCCGGAGTCGCCTCTTCACTGTTGACGTTGAAACGGGTGTTTTGCCTGTACCATTTAATGAAGCTGCCAGTTGAGGACCTGTGAGGTATCTGCTTCTCAAACTAGACAGTCTAATGTACTTGTCCTCTTGCTCAGTTGTGCACCGGGGCCTCCCACTCCCCTGTTTATTCTGTTTAGAGCCAGTTTGCGCTGTTCTGTGAAGTGAGTAGTACACAGCGTTGTAAGATCTTGAGTTTCTTGGCAATTTCCCGCATGGAATAGCCTTAATTTCTCAGAACAAGAATAGACTGACGAGTTTCAGAAGAAAGTTCTTTGTTTCTGGCCATTTTGAGCCTGTAATCGAACCCACTAATGCTGATTCTCCGGATACTCAACGAGTTTAAAGAAGGCCAGTTTTATTGCTTCTTTAAATCAGGACAAAAGTTTTCAGCTGTGCTAACATAATTTTTTCTAAGGGTTTTCTAATGATCAATCAGCCTTTTAAAATGAACCTCCCTGCAACGTTCTCAGAACCTCCCTGCAACGTTCTCAGAACCTCCCTGCAACGTTCTCCGAACCTCCCTGCAACGTTCTCAGAACCTCCCTGCAACTTAAAAATCTACGTTCCAAGAACAGGCAAAATGTTCCATTTTAAATGTCAGGAAACCTATGTCTTCGTTCCCAGAACGAACAAGAAACCAAAAACTTACTTTCCCACAACTTCCAAGTATACCAAATGTGCTGCTAGCTGGGTAAAGTCCCTTAAGTCTTGAGTAAGTCCTATATCATAGTAACATCAACAAAGTAGACAATAAAGTGTGACCAGGTTCAGTTGTCCAACGTTGTCCAACAATGCAGATAGAAATGCCATGACTACAGCCGACATGACTCCTAGTTCGACATGTCAGAGAGGCATGTTTGTTCTACATAACATATTTCTATCTGAACGTTCCTAAATGTTGTGTCCTCCTCTTAACCCTCCTCCCTCCTCTCTTCACAGCAGCAGTGTGTTCAGAGATTAACCTGGGTTACTGCAATGACCTGGACTACTCCAGGTGAGTCTTCAGGTTACCCTCCCTTACTATAAGCCGAGAATGCATCCCAAATGCCACACTATTCCTTTTATAGTGCAGTACTTTTGACCAGGGCCCATAGGGGGTTCCCTCCCTTACCCTAGGGTGAAAATATTTCCCACATGGAAATGGAAGAGAATAACTTTGTTTGAGAAAAAACATTACCAATATGTTCTCATCTACTTGACTGATTGATTCACTGACTGATCGACAGACCGATTCACAGATTGACAGACTGACTGACTAAATGATTGATTGATTTACCTACTGACTGACTGTTCAACAGACTGATCTTCAGATCGACCAATCAACCAATTGATCAATTGCTCATCTCCTCTCTCCCCAGGACCATCTTCCCTAACATCCTAGGTCAGCAGTCTCGTCACGAGGTGGAGTCTGGAGCTGAGTACCTCCTCCTCTCTGTGATCCACGGTCTCCTCAACGGGGAGTGTTCCCCCGACATCCGTCTGCTGGGGTGCTCCGTACTCGCCCCGCGCTGCAAAGACCTACCCAGCCCCGCACCTGTCAAGGTGTGTCCCAGCTAGCACATTTAGTTCCAGCCCTGCCCCCGTCAAGGCGTGTCCCAGCTAGCACATTTAGTTCTAGCCCCGCCCCCGTCAAGGCGTGTCCCAGCTAGCACATTTAGTTCTAGCCCCACAACAGTCAAGGTGTGTCCCAGCTAACACATTTAGTTCCAGCCCCACAACAGTCAAGGTGTGTCCCAGCTAGCACATTTAGTTCTAGCCCCACAACAGTCAAGGTGTGTCCCAGTTAGCACATTTAGTTCCAGCCCCACAACAGTCAAGGTGTGTTCCAGCTATCACATTTAGTTCCAGCCCCACAACAGTCAAGGTGTGTCCCAGCTAGCACATTTAGTTCCAGCCCCACAACAGTCAAGGTGTGTTCCAGTTAGCACATTTAGTTCCAGCCCCACAACAGTCAAGGTGTGTCCCAGCTAGCACATTTAGTTCCAGCCCCACAACAGTCAAGGTGTGTTCCAGCTATCACATTTAGTTCCAGCCCCACAACAGTCAAGGTGTATCCCAGCTAGCACATTTAGTTCCAGCCCCACAACAGTCAAGGTGTGTTCCAGCTAGCACATTTAGTTCCAGCCCCACAACAGTCAAGGTGTGTCCCAGCTAGCACATTTAGTTCCAGCCCCACAACAGTCAAGGTGTGTTCCAGTTAGCACATTTAGTTCCAGCCCCACAACAGTCAAGGTGTGTCCCAGCTAGCACATTTAGTTCCAGCCCCACAACAGTCAAGGTGTGTTCCAGTTAGCACATTTAGTTCCAGCCCCACAACAGTCAAGGTGTGTTCCAGTTAGCACATTTAGTTCCAGGCCCACAACAGTCAAGGTGTGTTCCAGTTAGCACATTTAGTTCCAGGCCCACAACAGTCAAGGTGTGTTCCAGTTAGCACATTTAGTTCCAGCCCCACAACAGTCAAGGTGTGTCCCAGCTAGCACATTTAGTTCCAGCCCCACAACAGTCAAGGTGTGTTCCAGTTAGCACATTTAGTTCCAGCCCCACAACAGTCAAGGTGTGTTCCAGTTAGCACATTTAGTTCCAGCCCCACAACAGTCAAGGTGTGTCCCAGTTAGCACATTTAGTTCCAGCCCCACAACAGTCAATGTGTGTCCCAGTTAGCACATTTAGTTCCAGCCCCACAACAGTCAAGGTGTGTTCCAGTTAGCACATTTAGTTCCAGCCCCACAACAGTCAAGGTGTGTCCCAGCTAGCACATTTAGTTCCAACCCCACAACAGTCAAGGTGTGTTCCAGTTAGCACATTTAGTTCCAGCCCCACAACAGTCAAGGTGTGTCCCAGTTAGCACATTTAGTTCCAGCCCCACAACAGTCAAGGTGTGTTCCAGCTATCACATTTAGTTCCAGCCCCACAACAGTCAAGGTGTATCCCAGCCAGCACATTTAGTTCCAGCCCCACAACAGTCAAGGTGTGTTCCAGTTAGCACATTTAGTTCCAGCCCCACAACAGTCAAGGTGTGTTCCAGCTATCACATTTAGTTCCAGCCCCACAACAGTCAAGGTGTATCCCAGCTAGCACATTTAGTTCCAGCCCCACAACAGTCAAGGTGTGTTCCAGTTAGCACATTTAGTTCCAGCCCCACAACAGTCAAGGTGTGTCCCAGTTAGCACATTTAGTTCCAGCCCCACAACAGTCAAGGTGTGTCCCAGCTAGCACATTTAGTTCCAGCCCTGCCCCCGTCAAGGTGTGTCCCAGTTAGCACATTTAGTTCCAGCCCCACAACAGTCAAGGTGTGTTCCAGTTAGCACATTTAGTTCCAGCCCCACAACAGTCAAGGTGTGTTCCATTTAGCACATTTAGTTCCAGCCCCACAACAGTCAAGGTGTGTCCCAGCTAGCACATTTAGTTCCAGCCCTGCCCCCGTCAAGGTGTGTCCCAGTTAGCACATTTAGTTCCAGCCCCACAACAGTCAAGGTGTGTTCCAGTTAGCACATTTAGTTCCAGCCCCACAACAGTCAAGGTGTGTGTGCTGGAGGGGTTGGATCCAGGATGGGTGTCCATCTCATATGGATTAATACAGTATTCTTTTTCTCCTCATATTCCCCCTTCTTCTTCTTCTTCTTCTTCTAAAGTCATGCCGCAGTGCATGTGAGGCGGTGAGGAAGGGGTGTGGCCACGCGTTCGAGGGCATCGACATGGCGTGGCCTTACTTCCTAGACTGTGACCGATTCTTCGCCGGCGAACAGGAAGGCTGTCACGACCCGTTGGCCCCGTTAAGAGGTAGCCCTCCCGGAATTGTACATGTTAAAAATAACTTGTTGAATATACAATAATTACACAATAAGAGTTTTTACTGTACTGTACAAATTTTATTTTTAATACCTCTGAGCTAGGTGGGACGTTAGTGTCCCACCTGTCCAACATCCTGTGAAATTGCAGAGTGCGAAATTCAAAATACAAAATGTGTAATATTAAACATTCATGAAAATACAAGTGTCTTACATTGTTTAAAAGCTTAACATCTTGTTTATCCAGCTGCTTTGTCAGATTTCAAAAAGGCGTTACGGCGAAAGCACACTATGCAATTATTATCTGAGGACAGCGCCCCGTGTACAAAAGCATTACAAACATTTTCCAAACAAGCAAAGGCATCACAAAAGTCAGAAATAGCGATAAAATAAATCACTTACCTTTGAAGATCTTCCTCTGTTTGCAATCACACGGGTCCCAGCTACATAACAAAGGGTCCTTTTGTTCGATAAAGTCCTTTCTAATATCCCAAAAAATGTCAGTTTAGTTGGCGCGCTTGACTGACTAATCCACCGGTTACCCTTATTCAAAATGCATACAAATGAACCCGAAACTTCGTCCAAACAAGTCAAACAACGTTTCTAATGAATCCTCAGGTACCCTAATATTTAAATAAATGATAAAATTTAAGACGGAGAACAGTATGTTCATTACCGGAGATAAATAACGTAAAGTGTGCGCCCTCACTGACGCACGCCACAACACTACAGCCAAAATGGAAGCTACCTAGAAAAACTACAAATTCTAGCTAATTTATCAAAAAACACGCCTGAATCTCTTTCTAAAAACTGTTGACATCTACTGGAAGCCCTAGGAACTGTTGACATCTACTGGAAGCCCTAGGAACTGTTGACATCTACTGGAAGCCTTAGGATCTGTTGACATCTACTGGAAGCCCTAGGAACTGTTGACATCTACTGGATGCCCTAGGAACTGTTGACATCTACTGGAAGCCCTAGGAACTGTTGACATCTACTGGAAGCCCTAGGAACTGTTGACATCTACTGGAAGCCCTAGGAACTGTTGACATCTACTGGAAGCCCTAGGATCTGTTGACATCTACTGGAAGCCCTAGGAACTGTTGACATCTACTGGAAGCCCTAGGAACTGTTGACATCTACTGGAAGCCCTAGGAACTGTTGACATCTACTGGAAGCCCTAGGAACTGTTGACATCTACTGGAAGCCCTAGGAACTGTTGACATCTACTGGAAGCCCTAGGAACTGTTGACATCTACTGGAAGCCCTAGGAACTGTTGACATCTACTGGAAGCCCTAGGAACTGTTGACATCTACTGGAAGCCCTAGGAACTGTTGACATCTACTGGAAGCCCTAGGAACTGTTGACATCTACTGGATGCCCTAGGAACTGTTGACATCTACTGGAAGCCCTAGGAACTGTTGACATCTACTGGAAGCCCTAGGAACTGTTGACATCTACTGGAAGCCCTAGGAACTGTTGACATCTACTGGAAGCCCTAGGAACTGTTGACATCTAGTGGAAGCCCTAGGAACTGTTGACATCTACTGGAAGCCCTAGGAACTGTTGACATCTACTGGAAGCCCTAGGAACTGTTGACATCTACTGGAAGCCCTAGGAACTGTTGACATCTACTGGTAGCCCTAGGAACTGTTGACATCTACTGGAAGCCCTAGGAACTGTTGACATCTAGTGGAAGCCCTAGGAACTGTTGACATCTACTGGAAGCCCTAGGAACTGTTGACATCTACTGGAAGCCCTAGGAACTGTTGACATCTACTGGAAGCCCTAGGAACTGTTGACATCTACTGGAAGCCCTAGGAACTGTTGACATCTACTGGAAGCCCTAGGAACTGTTGACATCTACTGGAAGCCCTAGGAACTGTTGACATCTACTGGAAGCCCTAGGAACTGTTGACATCTACTGGAAGCCCTAGGAACTGGTGACATCTAGTGGAAGCCCTAGGAACTGCAATCTGGGAGGTATTCCATAGATTTTCCCATAGACAGCCATTTTAAATGATGTCATCATCCCCCCCAAAAGAAATTCCAGATGGATTCTCCTCGGGTTTTCGCCTTTAACAGTTTCTGAAACTTTAGAGTGTTTTCTATCCAATACCACCAATTATATGCATATCCTAGCTTCTGGGCCTGAGTAACAGGCAGTTTACTTTGAGTACCTCATTCATCCAAACTTCCGAATACTGCCCCCTAGCCCAAAGAAGTTAACATGTTGAACATGCATTCTACCCTGTCTTACAAAATAAGAGTTTTTAATGTACTGTTACACAAATAGAATTTTAACATGTTAAATACACATTCTACCCTGTCTTACAAAATAAGAGTTTTTAATGTACAGTAACACAAATAGAATTTTAACACGTTAAACATACATTCTACCTTGTCTTAGCATTCACAAGTACCTGAAAAGCTAGTTAGGACGGAGTGCATTTTTAGTTCCTAAATACATTACAAATGTACTTGAAAGAGCTTATCAAGTAATTTAACATGACAATCGTAATGTGTGTCCGCCACTTTTTTTAAATGTTCACCTAAAATGAATATAACACAGTAGATCTGGTAAAAGATAATAAAAAGAAAAAACCAAACGTTCTTTTGTATTTTTTTCGTACCATCATCTTTGAAATGCAAGAGAAAGGCCATAATGTATTTCTTCCAGCCCAGCTGCATTTTAGATTTTGGCCACTAGATGGCAGCAGTGTCTGTGCAAAGTTTAGACGGATCTAATGAACATTGCATTTCTGTTCAAAATGTTGTATCAAGACTGCCCAAATGTGCCTAATTTGTTTATTAATAATAACTTTTCATTATCAATATTGTGCACACTCTTCAAACAATCGCATGGTATTCTTTCACTGTATTAGCTCATGTAAATTGGACAGTGCAGTTAGCTTAAATTCTTTTTAATCTTTCTGCCAATATCAGATGTCTATGTCCTGGGAAATGTTCTTAGTTATTTACAACCTCATGCTAATCGCATTAGTCTACGTTAGCTGAACCGTCCCGTGGATGGGACACTGATCCCGAAGAAGTTTTAAAATGTGTTTCAGAAAACCAATTACGATCAATTCAGCTAACCCCCCCTCCTCCGTTCGCCCTCTCCCTCTCAGCCAGACAGGAAGTGGCTTTCTCCAACCTGTCTCCAGACGAACCCTCCACCATCATTCAGTTCACGTACCACTCCAACGCCCAGATGTACAGCGTTCTGAAGAGGACTGCTGCCAAGTGCTCTCACATCTCCCGCACCTACAGGTACTGGCTGTTGTCTGCTGCTGTTTAATTGGACAGGAAATACAACCTCAAGGGGATGAATAAACTACCGATCTGTGTATCTGTATATCTACAGTACTGATCTGTGTATCTATATATCTACAGTACCGATCTGTGTATCTATATATCTACAGTACCGATCTGTATATTTACAGTACCGATCTGTGTATCTGTATATCTACAGTACCGATCTGTGTAACTATATATCTACAGTACTGATCTGTGTATCTATATATCTACAGTACCGATCTGTGTATCTATATATCTACAGTACCGATCTGTGTATCTATATATCTACAGTACTGATCTGTGTATCTATATATCTACAGTATCGGACGCAGCACGGAGGGGAAAGACCTCCTGGCCATAGAGTTCACAGACAACCCCGGAGGCCATGAACTGTGTGAGTGTGTAACCATTTAAGGTGGAGTGATTTCTGGGGTTTGAACTGCACCGCAATATGGCAAGTGAGCTAGGGAGCCCATTGGTACAGGGCTAGTTGAGGACCTCCTGTTTATTAAAGCCTATTGGTACAGGGCTAGTTGAGGACCTCCTGTTTTTAAAGCCTATTGGTACAAGGCTAGTTTAGGACCTCCTGTTTATTAAATCCTATTGGTACAGGGCTTGTTGAGGACCTCATGTGTCTTAAAGCCTATTGGTACATGGCTAGACGAGGACCTCCTGTGTCTTAAAGCCTATTGGTACATGGCTAGTTGAGTATCTCCTGTGTCTTAAAGCCTATTGGTACAGGGCTAGTTGAGTATCTCCTGTGTCTTAAAGCCTATTGGTACAGGGCTAGTTGAGTATCTCCTGTGTCTTAAAGCCTATTGGTACAGGGCTAGTTGAGTATCTCCTGTGTCTTAAAGCCTATTGGTACAGGGCTAGTTGAGGACCTCCTGTGTCTTAACATCTTCTAAAATGAACTTTGACACAGGTTTTGTCTTGAGCAATTCCTTTCCTGTGTCTCTCACCCCCTCCCTTCCTCCCCCGTCTCTCCCTCTCCCTCCCCCATCTCCCCCTCCTCAGTGGAACCGGAGATCAAGCTGGTTGGCAACATGCATGGCAACGAGGTCCTGGGTCGCCAGTTGCTGCTCTACCTGGCCCAATACCTGTGTTCCGAGTATCTCCTTGGCAACCAGCGTATCCAGACGCTCGTAAACACCACGCGCATCCACATCCTGGCGTCCATGAACCCCGACGGTTACGAGCTGGCGGCCGCCGAGGTAGAGGATAGCAACGACCCGGAACAACAACCACACCACAACCAGGAAGTAAATCACAAATAAATAAAAAAAACGTTGAAGCCGGGACCAACCAACCGCCGCGTAGAGAAAGAAAGAGGCCACGCCTCTTATTTAAAATGTAAAATTTAACAAATATATTTTTAATAGATAGAACGTCTAGTCGTTGTTTTTCCCAACAGCTGGCAGTGGGAAGCTCTATTGTCTTTATCATCATGTTTTCAAACAACTGAGGGATTTCTGGGCTATCTTCTTCACACAAACAGCATGTCCTGTCACTACAGACACCCTGGTTCGAATCCAGGCTGTATCACAACCCGGCTGTGATGGGGAATCCCATAGGGCGGCGCACAATTGGCCCAGCGTCGTCCGAGTTTGGACGGTGTAGGCCGTCATTTTAAATAAGAATTTGTTCTTCACTGACTTGCCTCTTAAAATGAAGGTTTTAATAAAAACATAAATGTTTACTGGACAGCTTGTTCTCTCCGGACGGATTACATAGTCTGTCCCTAAATTACTTCCTGTATAGGGAACGATCATGTGACTTGACTGGGAAAATCTCTGGGCCCTCTTCTGGGTCACATGGTCAACAAAACACTCCTGACCTCTTCTATTCATCCTATCCAATCACATTCTTCTAACCGACATGACTTCCCATGTCTTCCCATTACCCATGATGCTTCACTCTTCACTCCTCCCCGTCACGCTCCTGCAGGGTTGTGGGGTGTTGAACCATGTCTAGGGTCACGACCTTTACCCTCTGTGTGTGTTTGTGTAGGGTCACGAGCTCAACGGTTGGACGGTGGGTCGCACCAACGCTCAGAACCTAGACTTGAACCGAAACTTTCCTGACCTTACGTCTATCCTCTACCGGAATCGCAGGATCAAACGGTTCCGCACAGACCACATCCCCATCCCAGACTCTTACTGGTTTGGTAAGGTATGTAATATCAACATCTCGCTACACTGGTGTCGGTAGTGGGATGGCGCCAGTGAGGCCATCGGAGAGGTGTGTACACATGAGTGATGTAACTAGCTTCTCTATAGCAAGTCCCTCAGGTGTAGGTACCTAAGGTACCGGACATTCCTACTGTTTTGGTAAGGTATAGGACATTCCTACTGTTTTGGTAAGGTACAGGACATTCCTACTGTTTTGGTAAGGTACAGGACATTCCTACTGTTTTGGTAAGGTACAGGACATTCCTACTGTTTTGGTAAGGTACAGGACATTCCTACTGTTTTGTTAAGGTATAGGACATTCCTACTGTTTTGGTAAGGTACAGGACATTCCTACTGTTTTGGTAAGGTACAGGACATTCCTACTGTTTTGGTAAGGTACAGGACATTCCTACTGTTTTGGTAAGGTACAGGACATTCCTACTGTACAGGACATTCCTACTGTTTTGGTAAGGTACAGGACATTCCTACTGTTTTGGTAAGATATGTTCTAGGGGTGTCCAGAGTTTTAGACAAAACCAGTTTTGTAAGGGAAATGTGTAATTATCCTCCTCTCCTCTCCTCTCCTCTCCTCTCCTCTCCTCTCCTCTCCTCTCCTCTCCTCTCCTCTCCTCTCCTCTCCTCTCCTCTCCTCTCCTCTCTCAGGTAGCTTCAGAGACCTATGCAGTGATGAAGTGGATCAGGTCTGTGCCGTTTGTCCAGTCTGCGAGCCTCCATGGTGGAGAGCTGGTGATCTCTTATCCCTTTGACTTCTCTAGACACCTCCATGAAGAGAGGATGTTCTCTCCTACACCTGATGAACAGGTACCCTGTCCTGTCCTACACCTGATGAACAGGTACCCTGTCCTGTAATACACCTGACCAACAGGTACCCTGTCCTGTAATACATCTGACCAACAGGTACCCTGTCCTGTAATACACCTGATGAACAGGTACCCTGTCCTGTAATACATCTGACCAACAGGTACCCTGTCCTGTAATACACCTGACCGACAGGTACCATGTCCTGTAATACACCTGACCAACAGGTACCCTGTCCTGTCCTACACCTGATGAACAGGTACCCTGTCCTGTAATACACCTGACCAACAGGTACCCTGTCCTGTAATACACCTGACCAACAGGTACCCTGTCCTGTAATACATCTGACCAACAGCTACCCTGTCCTGTCCTACACCTGACCAACAGGTACACTGTCCTGTCCTACACCTGACCAACAGGTACCCTGTCCTGTAATACACATGATGAACAGGTACCCTGTCCTGTAATACACCTGATGAACAGGTACCCTGTCCTGTAATAGATCTGACCAACAGGTACCCTGTCCTGTAATACACCTGATGAACAGGTACCCTGTCCTGTAATACACCTCGCAAACAGGTACCCTGTCCGGTAATACACCTGATGAACAGGTACCCTGTCCTGTAATAGATCTGACCAACAGGTACCATCTCCTACACCTGACCAACAGGTACCCTGTCCTGTCCTACACCTGACCAACAGGTACCCTGTCCTGTCCTACACCTGACCAACAGGTACCCTGTCCTGTAATACTCCTGACCAACAGGTACCCTGTCCTGTAATACACCTGATGAACAGGTACCCTGTCCTGTAATACACCTGATGAACAGGTACCCTGTCCTGTCCTTCACCTGATGAACAGGTACCCTGTCCTGTAATACATCTGACCAACAGGTACCCTGTCATGTAATACACCTGATGAACAGGTACCCTGTCCTGTAATACACCTGATGAACAGGTACCCTGTCCTGTCCTACACCTGACCAACAGGTACCCTGTCCTGTAATACACCTGATGAACAGGTACCTGTCCTGTAATACACCCAATGAACAGGTACTCTGTCCTGTAATACATCTGACTAACAGGTACCCTCTCCTGTAATACACCTGACCAACAGGTACCCTGTCCTGTCCTACACCTGACCAACAGGTACCCTGTCCTGTAATACACCTGACCAACAGGTACCCTGTCCTGTAATAAAACCTGATGAACAGGTACCCTGTCCTGTAATAGATCTGACCAACAGGTACCCTGTCCTGTAATACACCTGATGAACAGGTACCCTGTCCTGTAATACACCTCGCAAACAGGTACCCTGTCCGGTAATACACCTGATGAACCTGTCCTGTAATACACCTGATGAACAGGTACCCTGTCCTGTAATACATCTGACCAACAGGTACCCTGTCCTGTAATACACCTGACCAACATTTGCCATCTCCTACACCTGACCAACAGGTACCATGTCCTGTCCTACACCTGACCAAAAGGTACCCTGTCCTGTAATACACTTGACCAACAGGTACCCTGTCCTGTAATACACCTGATGAACAGGTACCCTGTCCTGTAATACACCTCACGAACAGGTACCCTGTCCTACACCTGACCAACAGGTACCCTGTCCTGTAATACACCTGACCAACAGGTACCCTGTCCTGTAATACACCTGATGAACAGGTACCCTGTCCTGTAATACACCTGATGAACAGGTACCCTGTCCTGTAATACACCTGATGAACAGGTACCCTGTCCTGTAATACACCTGATGAACAGGTACCCTGTCCTGTAATACACCTCACGAACAGGTACCCTGTCCTGTAATACACCTGATGAACAGGTACCCTGTCCTGTAATACACCTGATGAACAGGTACCCTGTCCTGTAATACATCTGACCAACAGGTACCCTGTCCTGTAATACACCTGATGAACAGGTACCCTGTCCTGTAATACACCTGACCAACAGGTACCTGTCCTAAACCTGACCAACAGGTACTCTGTTCTACACCTGACCAGCAGGTACCTGTTCTAAATGTGACCAACGAGTACCCTGTCCTAAACCTGACCAACAGATACCTTTCCTAAACCTGACCAACAGGTGCCTGTCCTAAACCTGACCAACAGGTACTCTGTTCTACACCTAGTTTATGTCAGTGGTGAAAACCTATTCTGTTCCCAGGCCAGAAAATGCCATGTTGTAGAGTAGAGACTGTGTTCCTCTCTGCAGGCATTTAAGCAGCTGGCCCGGACGTACGCAGACTCTCACGCCAGCATGGCCGACAACAACACAGAGAGGTGATTATATTCCTGGCTATAATTATGAATGATTATATTACCCCCTTGTTACATGACCTATATATTGTATATTCTAGGTGTGGAGCGTCCTTCATCCGGAGTGGAGGCATCATCAACGGAGCTCTGTGGTACAGCTTCCCAGGGGGTACGGAACCTTCTATATCTTCTCCTCGTGTCATTCTGTCTCTCCTCCTCGTGTCATTCTGTCTCTCCTCTCGTCCTCGTGTCATTCTTACTCTCTCTTCCTCTCTTCCTCTTCTCTCTCATCCTCTCCTTCTCTTCTCTCTCCTCTCCTCCTCTTCTTTTCCTCTCCTCCTCTCCTCCTCTCTTCTTTCCTCCTCTCCTATCTCTTCCTTAACTCCTCTCCTCTCTCCTCCTATCTTCCTCTTCTCTCTCCTCCTCTTTTCCTCTCCTCCTCTTTTCCTCTCCTCCTCTTTTCCTCATCCTATCTTCCTTTCCTCCTCTCCTCCTCCTCTTCTCTCTCCTCCTCTTCTTTTCTCTCCTCCTCCTCTCTTCCTTTCCTCCTCTCCTCCTCCTCTTCTCTCTCCTTCTCCTCTTCTCTCTCCCCCTCCTCTCTTCCTTTCCTCCTCACCTCCTCCTCTTCTCTCTCCTCCTCTTCCTCCTCCTCTCTTTCTCTCCTCTCTCCTCCTCCTCTTCCTCCTCCTCTCTTTCTCTTCTCTCTCCTCCTCTCTTCCTCTTTTCCACTCCTCCTCTCTTCCTCCACTTTTCTCTCCTCCTCTCTTCCTCCTCTCCTTAACCTCCCCCTCTTATTCCTGTCTCTGTCTGTTAATTCTCAGTACTTGTGTGTCTAGTGTATATATTTACGGTGTGTCCTAACTCTCTATTTCTCCGGTACCGTAGGCATGTCAGACTTTAACTACCTCCACACTAACTGTCTGGAGATTACAGTGGAGCTGGGCTGTGACAAGTTCCCTTCTGAAGAGGAGCTCTACCCAGAGTGGCTCAGGAACAAGGAGGCCCTGCTCAGTTTCATGGAGTCGGTGGGTCTGCCTCTCTATAGCCCAGCGACCAGGCAGCCATTTTGTGCCGTAGTTATACCGTAGAAGGCCTTTGTGCTGTCTCATCATTTTATGACCATGTTTAATGTCCTTATCAGTGGTGGCTGGTGGGCAGAGATATAGGAGGACAGCTGGCTCTTTGTAATGGCTGGAATGGATTACATGGAGCTGTATATTGAACACGTGGAAAACATGTGTTTGATGTGTCTGATACCGTTCCATTCATTCCAATACAGCCATGTTAAAACCTCTTAAGGATCCACCCCCTTTTTTTCCCAAATGTTCGCCTAAAATGACATACCTAAATCTAACTGCCTGTAGCTCAGGCCCTGAAGCAAGGATATTCATATTCTTGACACCATTTGAAAGGAAACACTTTGAAGTTTGTGGAAATGTGAAAGGAATGTAGGAGAATATAAAACATTAGATCTGGTAAAAGATAATACAAAGAAAAAAAACTGTTCTTTTGTATTTTTTTTGTACCATCATCTTTGAAACGCAAGAGAAAGGCCACAATGTATTATTACAGCCCAGCTGCAATTTAGATTTTGGCCACTAGAGTGCAGCAGTGTATGTGCAAAGTTTTAGACTGATCCCAATGAACCATTGCATTTCTGTTCAAAATGTTGTATCAAGACTACCCAAATGTGCCTAACTTGTTTATTAATAACTTTTCATGTTCAAAACTCTAATAGCTACTGTAAATTGGACAGTGCAGTTAGATTAACAAGAATTTAAGCTTCCTGACAATATCAGATATGTCTATGTCCTGGGAAATGTTCTTAGTTACTTACAACCTCATGCTAATCGCATTAGCCTACATTAGCTCAACCTCATACTAATCACATTAGCCTACGTTAGCTCAACCTCATGCTAATCACATTAGCCTACATTAGCTCAACCTCATGTTAAACACATTAGCCTACATTAGCTCAACCTCATGCTAATCACATTAGCCTACATTAGCTCAACCTCATGTTAAACACATTAGCCTACATTAGCTCAACCTCATGCTAATCGCATTAGCCTACATTAGCTCAACCGTCCCGTGGATGGGACACCGATCCCGAAGAAGTTTTAAGCTGCCGTACTACTATATATTTGTCCCGCCCACCAGCCTCCACTGACCTTAGCATTCCCTGTCATTCACTGATAGGGTTGCAAATTCCAGAAACTTCTCCAAAATGTCCTGGGTTTCCAGGAATCCTGGTTGGGAGAATCCTAGAATCAGGGGGGATAAGCAGTGTATCCAGGAATCCTGGTTGGGAGAATCCTGGAATCCTGGTTGGGAAAATCCTGGAATGAGTGGGGAATGAGCCGTATATCCAGAAATCCTGGTTGGGAGAATCCTGGAATGAGGGGGGAATAAGCCGTATATCCAGGGATCCTGGTTGGGAGAATCCTGGAATGAGGGGGGAATAAGCCGTATATCCAGGGATCCTGGTTAGGAGAATCCTGGAATGAGGGGGGAATAAGCCGTATATCCAGGGATCCTGGTTGGGAGAATCCTGGAATGAGGGGGGAATAAGCCGTATATCCAGGGATCCTGGTTGGGAGAATCCTGTAATGAGGCTGGAATAAGCAGTATTTGTTAAAATAACCCTATGTCATTCCCCAAGCCTGATATTCCCTGTCGTTCCTTCTCTTCTCCAGGTCCACAGAGGTATTAAGGGAGTGGTGAAGGATGAAGAGGGCTATGGAATAAAGGGAGCGTCCATATCTGTCAGGGGAATTCGTAAAGATGTCACCACAGGTAACCACCGTAATAACTGATAGCCATAGTTCTGGATAAGGTCTGCAGCCCAGACAGGCTGCTTCTGAGCAGGGCTCTCTGTTAGAGCTCTATGGAGGGAGAAAGGAGCCCAAATGGCTGCTTCTGAGCAGGGCTCTCTGTTAGAGCTCTATGGAGGGAGAAAGGAGCCCAAATGGCTGCTTCTGAGCAGGGCTCTCTGTTAGAGCTCTATGGAGGGAGAAAGGAGCCCAAATGGCTACTTCTGAGCAGGGCTCTCTGTTAGAGCTATATGGAGGGAGAAAGGAGCCCAAATGGCTACTTCTGAGCAGGGCTCTCTGTTAGAGCTCTATGGAGGGAGAAAGGAGCCCAAATGGCTACTTCTGAGCAGGGCTCTCTGTTAGAGCTCTATGGAGGGAGAAAGGTGCCCAAATGGCTACTTCTGAGCAGGGCTCTCTGTTAGAGCTCTATGGAGGGAGAAAGGAGCCCAAATGGCTCCTTCTGAGCAGGGCTCTCTGTTAGAGCTCTATGGAGGGAGATAGGAGCCCAAATGGCTACTTCTGAGCAGGGCTCTCTGTTAGAGCCTTATGGAGGGAGATAGGAGCCCAAATGGCTACTTCTGAGCAGGGCTCTCTGTTAGAGCTCTATGGAGGGAGAAAGGAGCCCAAATGCCTACTTCTGAGCAGGGCTCTCTGTTAGAGCTCTATGGAGGGAGAAAGGAGCCCAAATGGCTACTTCTGAGCAGGGCTCTCTGTTAGAGCTCTATGGAGGGAGAAAGGTGCCCAAATGGCTACTTCTGAGCAGGGCTCTCTGTTGGAGCTCTATGGAGGGAGAAAGGAGCCCAAATGGCTACTTCTGAGCAGGGCTCTCTGTTAGAGCTCTATGGAGGGAGATAGGAGCCCAAATGGCTACTTCTGAGCAGGTGGCTACTTCTGAGCAGGGCTCTCTGTTACAGCTCCATGGAGGGACAAAGGAGCCATTTGGGACATAGATCATACCTAGTTTCATTCACAGAGCTTTTACAGACGCTCCAAGCGGTTTACATTGTATGGTGTTAATGTAGAGATGTTGGCAGTATACACGCAAGGAATCGCAACATTCTTTTTGACGTTGTGTCATCACTGGAGAGACGTGACATCAAGACAAACGTTTTCTCGTGGTGGTTACCCTGTAACAACATGTCACTGTCTCCCTCCTTCCCTGTCTCCTTCCCTGTCTCCCTCCTTCCCTGTCTCCTTCCCTGTCTCCCTCCTTCTCTGTCTAACTCCTTCTCTGTCTCCCTCTTTCACTGTCTCCCTCCTTCCCTGTCTCCCTCCTTCCCTGTCTCCCTCCTTCCCTGTCTCCCTCCTTCCCTGTCTCCCTCCTTCTCTGTCTCCCTCCTTCTCTGTCTCCCTCCTTCTCTGTCTCCCTCCTTCTCTGTCTAACTCCTTCTCTGTCTCCCTCTTTCTCTGTTTCCCTCCTTCCCTGTCTCCCTCCTTCCCTGTCTCCCTCCTTCTCTGACTCCCTCTTTCTCTGTCTCCCTCCTTCCCTGTCTCACTCCTTCTCTGTCTCACTCCTTCTCTGTCTCCCTCCTTCCCTGTCTCCCTCCTTCTCTGTCTCCCCCTTCCCTGCCTCCCTCCCTCCCTCCCTCCTTCCCTGTCCCCTCCCTCCCTCCATCCCTGTCTCCGTCCCTGTCCCCACCCTCCCTCCCTCCCTCCTCCTGACTCTCTCTCTCTCTCTCTCTAGCGGAGGAAGGTGATTACTGGAGGTTAATGAACTCAGGAACACACATCATAACAGCATCAGCTAAAGGTTACTCCAAAGTCAGCAAGAGAATTTACCTGCCTGCTCACATGGAAAAAGCTGGGCGGGTCAACTTCGTGCTCAAAAAGGTAAAGTGAGAGGTTTATCTGTGATCTGAGGTGTTTCTGTGTCAGGATAAGTGTTTTCAGAAATATGATATTGATGTCAGGGTCATGATATCTGAGGTGTTGATGTCAGGGTCATGATATCTGAGGTGTTGATGTCAGTGTCATGATATCTGAGGTGTTGATGTCAGTGTCATGATATCTGAGGTGTTGATGTCAGTGTCATGATATCTGAGGTGTTGATGTCAGTGTCATGATATCTGAGGTGTAATATGTTGAAGTCAGTGTCATGATATCTGAGGTGTAATATGTTGATGTCAGTGTCATGATATCTGAGGTGTTGATGTCAGTGTCATGATATCGGAGGTGTTGATGTCAGTGTCATGATATCTGAGGTGTTGATGTCAGTGTCATGATATCGGAGGTGTTGATGTCAGGGTCATGATATCTGAGGTGTTGATGTCAGTGTCATGATATCTGATTTGTTGATGTCAGTGTCATGATATCTGAGGTGTTGATGTCAGGGTCATGATATCTGAGGTGTTGATGTCAGTGTCATGATATCGGAGGTGTTGATGTCAGTGTCATGATATCTGAGGTGTTGATGTCAGTGTCATGATATCTGAGGTGTTGATGTCAGTGTCATGATATCTGAGGTATATTATGTTGATGTCAGTGTCATGATATCTGAGGTGTTGATGTCAGTGTCATGATATCTGAGGTGTTGATGTCAGTGTCATGATATCTGAGGTGTTGATGTCAGTGTCATGATATCTGAGGTGTAATATGTTGATGTCAGTGTCATGATATCTGAGGTATATTATGTTGATGTCAATATCATGATATCGGAGGTATAAGGCTAGGCGTCCCTTGAGCGAGATACCTGTCAACAACATCCGGTGAAATTGGAGGGCACGTAATTCAAATAAATAATTGTAATATTAAACATTTATGAACATACAAGTATCTTATATCGGTTAAAAGCTGACATTCTTGTTAATCTAACTGCATTTTCAGATTTGCAAAAGGCTTTACGGTGAAAGCATACCATGCCATTGTTTGAGGACGGCGCCCCACAACATATTTTTCAATCACAAACAGCGATTAAATAAATCACCTACTTCTGAAAATCTTCCTCTGATTGCAATCCAAATGGTCCCAGCTACAACAGGAATGGTCGTTTTGTTAGATAAAATCCTTCTTTATATCCCAAAAAAAGTCAGTTTAGTTTAGCGCCATCGATTTCAGTAATCCACTCGTTCAACTGGCCAAGATAGAAACCCGAAAAACTACACCTTAACTTTGTTCAAACAAGTCAAACTACGTTTCAGTTTAATCTTCAGGTTCCCTAAAATGTAAATAAACTATAATATTTCATACGGAAAGAAGTATATTCAATAGGAAAACAAAATAAGCTGGTGAGCGTCCTCTTTATGGCGTGATGCCCCAAGACTGGATTTTCAAAGCTGACTCTCTCTTTTCAAAGTCATATTCTTTCTTCAACATTCATGTTTACAAGCCTGAAACCTTGGGACAAAGACTGTTGCCTTCTAGTGGAAGCCATAGGAATTGCAATTTGGGAGCTGGAATCACATAGGACCCATAGCTATTCATTGAAAGAGCATGGGATCTCAAAAAAAATAATTCTGGTTGGTTTTTCTTCGGATTTTCGGCTACAATATCACTTGTGTTATACTCTCGTATATTATTTTAACAGTTTTAGAAACTTCAAAGTGTTTTCTATTCCGTACTACCAATTATATGCATATCCTGGCTTCTGGGCCTGAGTAACCTCCCCTCTCCCTCTCCCCTCTCCCCTCTCCCCCCTCCTCCCTCCTCCCCTACCTCTCATTAAAGATATGTATTTCTCTCCTCTCCTCCAGGTCCCTGTTCAGCCAGTAGGACCAGACTACCACCTGTTGTTCTCCAGTTCCTATCTCCTCCCTCCTCCCCTACCTCTCATTAAAGATATGTATTTCTCTCCTCTCCTCCAGGTCCCTGTTCAGCCAGTAGGACCAGACTACCACCTGTTGTTCTCCAGTTCCTATCTCCTCCCTCCTCCCCTACCTCTCATTAAAGATATGTATTTATCTCCTCTCCTCCAGGTCCCTGTTCAGCCAGTAGGACCAGACTACCACCTGTTGTTCTCCAGTTCCTATCTCCTCCCTCCTCCCCTACCTCTCATTAAAGATATGTATTTCTTTCCTCCAGGTCCCTGTTCAGCCAGTAGGACCAGACTACCACCTGTTCCTCAGCTCCTCCCTGGACACTTATGAGCGCTTCGACCCTTACAACCACTTCCAGAGCTACGGCCGCTCCGAGCCGAGAGAACCCAGGGAACCCAGGGAACCCAGGGAACCGGGGATGGGAGCAGAGGGGCAGGAGAAGCCGTGGTGGTGGAACTACTTTACTCAGGCAGGAGTCTCTGCTCCCACCTGGCTGCTACGGAACTTCTAGAAGACTGGACAGGATAAAGACTGAAACGGCACACTATTCCCTTATTCCCTATTCCCTTATTCCCTCACACTATTCCCTTATTTGGTGCACTACATTTGACCAAAGCCCAAGTGCATTGTGGGGCGGCAGGGTAGCCTAGTGGTTAGAGTGTAGGGGAGGCAGGATAGCCTAGTGGTTAGAGCGTTGGACTAGTAACCAAAAGGTTGCAAGTTCAAATCCCCGGGCTGACAAGGTACAGATCTGTCATTCTGCCCCTGAACAACCTGCTGTTCCTAGGCCGTCATTGAAAATAAACATTTTGTTCTTAACTGACTTGTCTAGTTAGGTAAAATAAAAATTATTTGTAGTTTGTATCCCAAATGGCACCATATTCCCTGTATAGTACACCCTATTCCCTATATAGTACACCCTATTCCCTATATAGTGCACCCTGTTCCCTATATAGTCAAAAGTAGTGCACTGTAAAGGGAATGGGTGCTATGTGAAATGTCTCCTACAAGATTGGTTCTCAATCTTTTTTTGGTTTCTGTCCCCCATCACATTTAGCTCTGGCCGGAGTACCACCAACGTTCCCCCCATGTTCCCAGAAGGCCTTATGTTCTGTTTAGTCTTCCTGGCCAGGTAACATGTTCACCAGAACACCTACCTCCACTATGGGCAGGAATCTGATCATGTGTTGTGTCCTGAACAGGAATGATTCTGGACCCCCATTAACATAATGGGTGTTCTACTATGTTTCATTAAGACATTCTGTCTTCCTCTGTGTTCTATTATGTTTCATTAAGACATTCTAGTTCTGTCTTCCTCAGTGTTCTATTATGTTTCATTAAGACATTCTAGTTCTGTCTTCCTCTGTGTTCTATTATGTTTCATTAAGACATTCTGTCTTCCTCTGTGTTCTATTATGTTTCATTAAGACATTCTAGTTCTGTCTTCCTCTGTGTTCAATTATGTTTCATTAAGACATTCTAGTTCTGTCTTCCTCTGTGTTCTATTATGTTTCATTAAGACATTCTAATCACAACATTCCTCCTCTGAGTTCTGTCTTCCTCAGGGTTCTAACAATGCTTCTGTTTCAATGTCTTTCTGTTACAACAAGTGGACTTGTGGATCTGACAGGTTGGGACACACACACACACACACAGACACACACACACACACGCACACGCACACCCTAACACGCACACGCACACCCTAACACGCACACGCACACCCTAACACACACACACACACACACACACACACACACACATACGCTAATACTTACACACAAACCCTAGCACTTACACACACACACACACACACACACACAAACCCTAGCACTTACACACACACACACACAAACCCTAGCACACACACGCACACGCACACCCTAACACGCACACACAAACCCTAGCACACACACACACACACATTTGTCATTTTAAAGGATTGGGGGCAAATTCTAAACACACAGGCAGCTTGTGATGACTTACTGCCTTCAAGACTCAGCATGTCTAAAGATACTCCCCTCCTCCCTACTCTCCTCTCCCCCTACTCTCCTCTCCCCCTCCTCTCCTCTCCCCTCTCTCCTCTCCCCCTACTCTCCTCTCCCCCCACCTCCTCTCCCCCTACTCTCCTCTTCTCCTTCTCTCCTCTCCTCTCCCCTCTCCCCTCCCCTACTCTCCTCTCCCCTCTCCCCTCCCCTACTCTCCTCTTCTCCTTCTCTCCTCTTCTCCTTCTCTCCCCTACTCTCCTCTCCTCCTACTCTCCTCTCCCCCTCCTCTCCTCTCCCCTCTCCCCTCCCCTACTCTCCTCTTCTCCTTCTCTCCTCTCCTCCTTCTCTCCTCTCCTCCTTCTCTCCTCTCCTCCTACTCTCCTCTCCTCCTTCTCTCCTCTCCTCCTTCTCTCCTCTCCTCCTACTCTCCTCACCTCCTTCTCTCCTCTCCCCTCCCCTTCTTTCCTTTCCTCTCCCCTCCTCTCCTCTCCCCCTCCCATACTCTCCTCTCTCTTGTTCAAACTTTCTATGGCCCCTATCTATTTCCTTCAGTAATGTTGACCATGGTCCATAGGTCCTGACAGTGTTGATGACCAGGCCCTGACAGAGATGTTGACCGGGGTCCATAGGCCCTGACAGAGATGTTGACCGGGGTCCATAGGTCCTGACAGAGATGTTGACCAGGCCCTGACAGAGATGTTGACCAGGCCCTGACAGAGATGTTGACCAGGGTCCATCGGCCCTGACAGAGATGTTTGTGTACTGTATTAAACAAGTCATCAGAAGAGTTAGTCAGCTGTGTCAGTGTATAAACTGTGTCAGTGTATAAGCTGTGTCAGTCTATAGCTGTATCAGTCTATAGCTGTGTCAGTGTATAGCTGTATCAGTGTATAGCTGTATCAGTGTATAGCTGTATCAGTGTATAGCTGTATCAGTGTATAGCTGTATCAGTGTATAGCCTACCAGAATCACAACCCTCTTCATAAATCACTATTACACGTTTTGTCCGTCAGATGTTTTTCATTTCAGATTGGATTAAAAATGTATAAAAGGGATGAAGAATCCATTGGTCTTGCTGTTTGCATGATTTAGGGTGTCGTTTACACTACTGGCCACTAGATGGCGCCACAGTACACAAAATCATCCACCAGGCATTCACACTGCTTTGATGGGAGATGTCATGAGTTATTTTAACCACAAGAGGGCGCAACCGTACATTAAATGAAGGCCAGGCCACCTTCCACCCACAGGGGTAGACATTAAACTATTGATGGAGAATGAAAAACAAGAGAGTAGAAAGATGAGAAATTGTCCAGGCGTTGGGATTTAGAGAGAGAGATGTTATTCAAGTCTGTGTTATGTCCCAGTTATCTCTCCTTCCTCCTGAAGTGTACACTCATTCACTAGGCATACTGCCCACAAATGATCTCTCCTTCCTCCTGAAGTGTACACTCATTCACTAGGCCTACTGCCCTCAAGTCATAAAGCATTGGATTGGTGTTGTGGTGACATGGGCTAGAGAGAGTTTCCATATACCCAGTCATTCCCTTTCAAATCCACGATAGGGAAGTGAACAAGTGCTCACTTGGAGAGATAATTGGGACGCACCCATTGTGCCAAAGTCAAAGGGAGGCAAGATAATTCAATAGCTATTAAGTAGAGAGTAGCCTTATAGGCTTCTTCTTCTTCTTCTTCTCCTGGCTGTTAAATAACACTGACCACAAATATATAAACGTGGGGGGGGGGGGCCTCCCGGGTGGGGCAGTGGTCTAAGGCTGTGTCGCTAGAGATTCTGGGATTGAGTCCAGGCCCTGTCTCAGTGGTCTAAGGCTGTGCCGCTAGAGATTCTGGGATTGAGTCCAGGCCCTGTCTCTGTGGTCTAAGGCTGTGCCGCTAGAGATTCTGGGATTGAGTCCAGGCCCTGTCTCAGTGGTCTAAGGCTGTGCCGCTAGAGATTCTGGGATTGAGTCCAGGCCCTGTCTCAGTGGTCTAAGGCTGTGTCGCTAGAGATTCTGGGATTGAGTCCAGGCCTGTCTCAGTGGTCTAAGGCTGTGCCGCTAGAGATTCTGGGATTGAGTCCAGGCCCTGTCTCAGTGGTCTAAGGCTGTGCCGCTAGAGATTCTGGGATTGAGTCCAGGCCATGTCTCAGTGGTCTAAGGCTGTGTCGCTAGAGATTCTGGGATTGAGTCCAGGCCCTGTCTCAGTGGTCTAAGGCTGTGTCGCTAGAGATTCTGGGAATGAGTCCAGGCCCTTTCTCAGTGGTCTAAGGCTGTGCCGCTAGAGATTCTGGGATTGAGTCCAGGCCCTGTCTCAGTGGTCTAAGGCTGTGCCGCTAGAGATTCTGGGATTTAGTCCAGGCCCTGTCTCAGCTGACCGGGAGACTCATGAGGCGGCGCACAATTTTCCCAGCGACGTCCGGGTTAGGGTAGGGTTTGGCCGGCAGGGATGTCCTTGTCCCATTATGCACTAGCGGCTCCTGTGGGCGCAGTGCACGCTGACACGGTTGCCAGGTGTACGGTGTTTCCTCCGACACATTGGTGCTACTGGCTTCAAGGGTTAAGTGGGCATTGTGTCAAGAAGCAATGCTGCTGGGTTGTATTTCGGAGGATGCACGGCTCTGTCTCTCTCTGTCTCTCTCGCTCTCTCTCTCCAGGCCAATCAGAAGGAGTTTTTTCCCCAACAAAAGGGCTTTATTACAGACAGAAATACTCCTCAGTTTCATCAGCTGTCTGTTTGACTGGTCTCAGACCATCCCGCAGGTAAAGAAGCCAGCTGTGGAGGTCCTGGACTGGCATGGTTACACATTTGTCTGCGGTTGTGAGGCCGGTTGGACGTACCACCAAAGTCTCTAAATCGACATTAGAGGCGGCTTATGGTAGAGAAATGAACATTCAATTCTCTGGCAACAGCTGTGGTGGACATTCCCTGCAGTCAGCATGTCAATTGCACGCTCCTTCAAAACTTGAGACATCTGTGGCATTGTGTTGTGTGACAAAACTGCACATTTTGAAGTGGCCTTTCATTGTCCCCAGCACAAGGTGCACCTGTGGAATGATAAAGCTGTTTAATCAGCTTCTTGATATGCCACACTTGTCAGATGGATGGATTATCTTGACAAAGAATAAATAAGCTTTTTGTGCCTACATGTTGTGTTTATGTTTCTGTTCAGTGCATTTTAGGCCCAGGCCTACTCCACTACACTTCCACTGTGAACACACACACTGAACTAAAAGATACTAAACTAAAGCTGTACATTGTTAAAATGTTCCTAGAGGGGATCCTTCAGGGGTTCTTCAAACTGAAACACCGACTAAACACCAACTATATAGGTTCCCTGAAGAACCCCCACCAACGAAAGAGGTTTCTTGAAGAACCCCCACCAACTAAAGAGGTTCCTTGAAGAACCCCACCAACTAAAGAGGTTCCTTGAAGAACCCCTAATTTACCCTTGTTGAACCCCTACTTTTTTAGAGCGATAGTGATTGTTGCACTCGAAAAATTAGGGATTCAACAAGGGTAAAGGAGGGGTTCAACAAGGGTAAATGAGGGGTTCAACAAGGGTAATGGAGGGATTCATCAAGGGTAAAGGAGGGGTTCAACAAGGGTAACGGAGGGGTTCAACAAGGGTAACGGAGGGGTTCAACAAGGGTAAAGGAGGGGTTCAACAAGGGTAATGGAGGGGTTCAACAAGGGTAAAGGAGGGGTTCAACAAGGGTAAAGGAGGGGTTCAACAAGGGTAAATGAGGGGTTCAACAAGGGTAATGGAGGGGTTCAACAAGGGTAAAGGATGGGTTCAACAAGGGTAATGGAGGGGTTCAACAAGGGTAAAGGAGGGGTTCAACAAGGGTAAATGAGGGGTTCAACAAGGGTAATGGAGGGATTCAACAAGGGTAAATGAGGGGTTCAACAAGGGTAAAGGAGGGGTTCAACAAGGGTAAAGGAAGGGTTCAACAAGGGTAAATGAGGGGTTCAACAAGGGTAAAGGAGTGGTTCAACAAGGGTAAATGAGGGATTCAACAAGGGTAAAGGAGGGGTTCAACAAGGGAAAAGGAGGGGTTCAACAAGGGTAAAGGAGGGGTTCAACAAGGGTAAAGGAGGGGTTCAACAAGGGTAAAGGAGTGGTTCAACAAGGGTAAATGAGGGATTCAACAAGGGTAAAGGAGGGGTTCAACAAGGTTAAAGGAGGGGTTCAACAAGGGTAAATGAGGGGTTCAACAAGGGTAAATTAGGGATTCAACAAGGGTAAAGGAGGGGTTCAACAAGGGTTCTTCGGTTCCAAGCAAGTCAGAGAGATTTGGATCTTATTTGTCCCCTGAAGTTGTGTAGGACTTGAAAAACTCTATTTCATGTCCCCAATCCTGTTCTGTCCTCCCTGAGTCAGGTCTTAGAAAGACTACAGTAAATACTACGGTAAAGTATCAAAAAACAATACAGCAAATAAATACTACTGTAAATCCCCCAAAGACTACAGTAAATACTACAGTAAAGTATCAAAAAACAATACAGTAAATAAATACTACTGTAAATCCCCAAAAAACTACAGTAAATACTACAGTAAAGTATCAAAAAACAATACAGTAAATAAATACTACTGTAAATCCCCCAAAGACTACAGTAAATACTACAGTAAAGTATCAAAAAACAATACAGTAAATAAATACTACTGTAAATCCCCAAAAAACTACAGTAAATACTACAGTAAAGTATCAAAAAACAATACAGTAAATAAATACTACTGTAAATCCCCCAAAAAACTACAGTAAATACTACAGTAAAGTATCAAAAAACAATACAGTAAATAAATACTACTGTAAATCCCCCAAAAAACTACAGTAAATACTACAGTAAAGTATCAAAAAACAATACAGTAAATAAATACTACTGTAAATCCCCAAAAAACTACAGTAAATACTACAGTAAAGTATCAAAAAACAATACAGTAAATAAATACTACTGTAAATCCCCAAAAAACTACAGTAAATACTACAGTAAAGTATCAAAAAACAATACAGTAAATAAATACTACTGTAAATCCCCCAAAAACTACAGTAAATACTACAGTAAAGTATCAAAAAACAATACAGTAAATAAATACTACTGTAAATCCCCCAAAAAACTACAGTAAATACTACAGTAAAGTATCAAAAAACAATACAGTAAATAAATACTACTGTAAATCCCCAAAAAACTACAGTAAATACTACAGTAAAGTATCAAAAAACAATACAGTAAATAAATACTACTGTAAATCCCCCAAAAAACTACAGTAAATACTACAGTAAAGTATCAAAAAACAATACAGCAAATAAATACTACTGTAAATCCCCCAAAAACTACAGTAAATACTACAGTAAAGTATCAAAAAACAATACAGTAAATAAATACTACTGTAAATCCCCCAAAAAACTACAGTAAATACTACAGTAAAGTATCAAAAAACAATACAGTAAATAAATACTACTGTAAATCCCCCAAAAAACTACAGTAAATACTACAGTAAAGTATCAAAAAACAATACAGCAAATAAATACTACTGTAAATCCCCAAAAAAACTACAGTAAATACTACAGTAAAGTATCAAAAAACAATATAGTAAATAAATACTACTGTAAATCCCAAAAAAACTACAGTAAATACTACAGTAAAGTATCAAAAAACAATACAGTAAATAAATACTACTGTAAATCCCAAAAAAACTACAGTAAATACTACAGTAAAGTATCAAAAAACAATATAGTAAATAAACACTACTGTAAATCCCCCAAAAACTACAGTAAATACTACAGTAAAGTATCAAAAAACAATACAGTAAATAAATACTACTGTAAATCCCCCAAAACTACAGTAAATACTACAGTAAAGTATCAAAAAACAATACAGTAAATAAATACTACTGTAAATCCCCCAAAAACTACAGTAAATACTACAGTAAAGTATCAAAAAACAATACAGTAAATAAATGCTACTGTAAATCCCCCAAAAACTACAGTAAATACTACAGTAAAGTATCAAAAAACAATACAGTAAATAAATACTACTGTAAATCCCCCAAAAACTACAGTAAATACTACAGTAAAGTATCAAAAAACAATACAGCAAATAAATACTACTGTAAATCCCCCAAAAACTACAGTAAATACTACAGTAAAGTATCAAAAAACGTAGAGCTCTAATAGGTCCTGGTCAACAGTAGAGCTCTAATAGGTCCTGGTCAACAGTAGAGCTCTAATATGTCCTGGTCAACAGTAGAGCACTAATAGGTCCTGGTCAACAGTAGAGCTCTAATAGGTCCTGGTCAACAGTAGAGCTCTATGGGTCCTGGTCAACAGTATAGCTTTATAGGTCCTGGTCAACAGTAGAGCTCTATAGATCCTGGTCAACAGTATAGCTTTATAGGTCCTGGTCAACAGTAGAGCTCTATAGGTCATGGTCAACAGTAGAGCTCTATAGGTCATGGTCAACAGTAGAGCTCAATGAGTCCTGGTCAACAGTATAGCTCGATAGATCCTGGTCAACAGTAGAGCTCTATGTGACCTGGTCAACAGTAGAGCTCTAATAGGTCCTGGTCAACAGTAGAGCTCTAATAGGTCCTGGTCAACAGTAGATCTCTATGGGTCCTGGTCAACAGTAGAGGTCTATGGGTCCTGGTCAACAGTAGAGCTCTATGGGTCCTGGTCAACAGTAGAGCTCTATGGGTTCTGGTCAACAGTAGAGCTCTATGTGTACTGGTCAACAGTAGAGCTCTATGTGTACTGGTCAACAGTAGAGCTCTATAGGTCACGGTCAACAGTAGAGCTCTATAGGTCATGGTCAACAGTAGAGCTCAATGAGTCCTGGTCAACAGTATAGCTCTATAGATCCTGGTCAACAGTAGAGCTCTATGTGACCTGGTCAACAGTAGAGCTCTAATAGGTCCTGGTCAACAGTAGAGCTCTAATAGGTCCTGGTCAACAGTAGATCTCTATGGGTCCTGGTCAACAGTAGAGGTCTATGGGTCCTGGTGAACAGTAGAGCTCTATGGGTCCTGGTCAACAGTAGAGCTCTGTGGGTCCTGGTCAACAGTAGAGCTCTAATAGGTCCTGGTCAACAGTAGAGCTCTGTGGGTCCTGGTCAACAGTAGAGCTCTGTGGGTCCTGGTCAACAGTAGAGCTCTGTGGGTCCTGGTCAACATTAGAGCTCTATGTGTCCTGGTCAATAGTAGAGCTCTGTGGGTCCTGGTCAACAGTAGAGCTCGAATAGGTCCTGGTCAACAGTAGAGCTCTAATAGGTCCTGGTCAACAGTAGAGCTCTAATAGGCCCTGGTCAACAGTAGAGCTCTAATAGGTCCTGGTCAATAGTAGAGCTCTACAGTAGAACCCATGGAACGGGTTAAAAGGGACTTTCCATTAACCAATCGTTTCCTTTCCTTTCCATGAACCAATCGTTTCCTTTCCTTTCCATGAACCAATCGTTTCCTTTCCTTTCCATGAACCAATTGTTTCCTTTCCTTTCCATGAACCAATTGTTTCCTTTCCTTTCCATTAACCAATCGTTTCCTTTCCTTTCCATGTACCAAGCGTTTCCTTTCCTTTCCATGTACCAATCGTTTCCTTTCCATGAACCAATCATTTCCTTTCCTTTCCATGTACCAATCGTTTCCTTTCCTTTCCATGTACCAATCGTTTCCTTTCCTTTCCATGAACCAATCCTTTCCTTTCCATGAACCAATCGTTTCCTTTCCATGTACCAATCGTTTCCTTTCCATGAACCAATAGTTTCCTTTCCTTTCCATGAACCAATCCTTTCCTTTCCATGAACCAATCGTTTCCTTTCCATGTACCAATCGTTTCCTTTCCATGAACCAATTGTTTCCTTTCCTTTCCATGAACCAATCGTTTCCTTTCCTTTCCATGTACCAATCGTTTCCTTTCCTTTCCATGAACCAAACGTTTCCTTTCCTTTCCATGTACCAATCGTTTCCTTTCCTTTCCATGTACCAATCGTTTCCTTTCCTTTCCATGAACCAATCGTTTCCTTTCCATGAACCAATCGTTTCCTTTCCATGTACAAATAGTTTCCTTTCCTTTCCATGTACCAAATGTTTCCTTTCCTATCCATGTACCAATCGTTTCCTTTCCTTTCCATGAACCAATCGTTTCCTTTCCATGTACAAATAGTTTCCTTTCCTTTCCATGTACCAATCGTTTCCTTTCCTATCCATGTACCAATCGTTTCCTTTCCTTTCCATGAACCAATCGTTTCCTTTCCTTTCCATGAACCAATCATTTCCTTTCCTTTCCATGTACCAATCGTTTCCTTTCCTTTTCATGTACCAATCGTTTCCTTTCCTTTCCTTAAACCAATCGTTTTCTTTCCTTTCCATGTACCAATCGTTTCCTTTCCTTTCCATGAATGGAAGTGAACAAGTGAGAAAGGAGATATTGTTTGAAATGCAGCCTGTGTTCAGTGGTGCATCTACATCCTCTGAGCTGACAGCTAAAGTGTGTGTGTGTGTGTGTGTGTGTGTGTGCGTGTTAACATCTTCTGGCCTGACAGCTAAAGTAGCACAGCGATGTCCCCGACTATATGCCTCCGGACATTTACCTCTCTGTCTCTCTCTCCTTCCTTTTTAAGTGTTTTCTATCTCTGTCTCTCCTTCCTTTTTTAAGTGTTTTCTATCTCTCTCTCTCCTTCCTTTTTAAGTGTTTTCTATCTCTCTCTAGCTCTCTCTCTCTCCTCTCCGTCTCTTTTCTTTTTCCGCCTGTAGAGATACTGGGTGCTTTGAAAAGCAACTTATTTCTGTGTGTGTGTGTGTGTGTGTGTGTTGTGTGTGTGTTGTGGTGCCTGATCTCATGAACGTAGATCTATTATTAAATACGGTTGTACAGGTTCTCTTCAGTGCTTTTCAATGAAGAGCATTTGGAAATGGAATTACTTTTCTGAGTTGAGAAGGAACTGACCACCAACCCTGATTGGATTATACCTTGTTGAATTGTACTGTTACAGGCTGCAGTGTTATTATTATATTATATTATATATTATATTATATTATTATTATATATTATATTATATATTCTATTATATTATATATTCTATTATATTATTATTATATATTATATTATTATTATATATTACATTATATTATTATTATATATTATACTATTATTATATATTATATTATTATTATATATTCTATTATATTATATATTCTATTATATTATTATTATATATTATATTATTATTATATATTATATTATATATTCTATTATATTATTATTATATATTATATTATTATTATATATTATATTATTATTATATATTACATTATATTATTATTATATATTATATTATATTATTATTATATATTATATTATATTATTATTATATATTATATTATTATTATATATTATATTATTATTATATATTATATTATTATTTTATATTATATTATTATCATATATTATATTATTATTATATATTATATTATTATCATATATTATATTATTATCATATATTATATTATATATTCTATTATATTATTATTATATATTATATTATTATTATATATTATATTATTATTATATATTATATTATTATTTTATATTATATTATTATCATATATTATATTATTATTATATATTATATTATTATCATATATTATATTATTATTATATATTATATTATATATTCTATTATATTATTATTATATATTATATTATTATTTTATATTATATTATTATCATATATTATATTATTATTATATATTATATTATTATCATATATTATATTATTATCATATATTATATTATATATTCTATTATATTATTATTATATATTATATTATTATCATATATTATATTATTATATATTATATTATATATTCTATTATATTATTATTATATATTATATTATATATTCTATTATATTATTATTATATATTATATTATTATTTTATATTATATTATATTTTCAAACAAAACTAAATATATCCATCCATCCAAACTGCAACCATCCCCGGTACAG
>NW_027258022.1:120000-132500 GCF_045791955.1 Oncorhynchus clarkii lewisi
GCTAAAGCGATCCGCCGATAGCCCATCGAGCTAATTACCTGGATACATGCCAAATGGGCCCTGGTCTAAAGCAGTGTACTATGTAGGGAATAGGGCTCTGGTCTAAAGTAGTATACTATGTAGGGAATAGGGCTCTGGTCTATAGTAGTGTACTATGTAGGGAATAGGGCTCTGGTCTATAGTAGTGTACTATGTAGGGAATAGGGCTCTGGTCTAAAGTAGTGTACTATGCAGGGAATAGGGCCCTGGTCTAAAGTAGTGTGCTATGTAGGGAATAGGGCCCTGGGCTAAAGTAGTGTACTATGTAGGGAATAGGGCTCTGGTCTAAAGTAGTGCACTATATAGGGAATAGGGCTCTGGTCTAAAGTAGTGCACTATATAGGGAATAGGGCTCTGGTCTAAAGTAGTGTGCTATGTAGGGAATAGGGCTCTGGTCTAAAGTAGTGTGCTATGTAGGGAATAGGGCTCTGGTCTAAAGTAGTGCACTATATAGGGAATAGGGCTCTGGTCTAAAGTAGTGCACTATATAGGGAATAGGGCTCTGGTCTAAAGTAGTGTGCTATGTAGGGAATAGGGCTCTGGTCTAAAGTAGTGCACTATGTAGGGAATAGGGCTCTGGTCTAAAGTAGTGTGCTATGTAGGGAATAATTGTTCAATTTGGGACAAAATCCCTGAGTTTAACGAAGTCAGTCGGACTTATGGAGATAAAGCCACAGTGGTAACAGAGTTAGCGGAATTAGCCTAGCGATAGCCCAGCCAAGCTGTTTATACTGTTTGGCTAACATCGTTAGGAAGCTCTATGGGCCTGGCTCTATGGGCCTGGTCACTAGAGCTTCCTGTTCCCTACATAATGACCTTCTAGTGACCAGACCCATAGAGCTTCCTGTTCCCTACGTAATGACCTTCTAGTGGCCAGGCCCATAGAGCTTCCTGTTCCCTACGTAATGACCTTCTAGTGGCCAGGCCCATAGAGCTTCCTGTTCCCTACATAATGACCTTCTAGTGGCCAGGCCCATAGAGCTTCCTGTTCCCTACATAATGACCTTCTAGTGGCCAGGCCCATAGAGCTTCCTGTTCCCTACATAATGACCTTCTAGTGGCCAGGCCCATAGAGCTTCCTGTTCCCTACGTAATGACCTACTATTGACCATGCCCATAGAGCTTCCTGTTCCCTACGTAATGACCTTCTAGTGGCCAGGCCCATAGAGCTTCCTGTTCCCTACATAATGACCTTCTAGTGGCCAGGCCCATAGAGCTTCCTGTTCCCTATATAATGACCTTCTAGTGACCAGGCCCATAGAGCTTCCTGTTCCCTACATAATGACCTTCTAGTGACCAGGCCCATAGAGCTTCCTGTTCCCTACATAATGACCTTCTAGTGGCCAGGCCCATAGAGCTTCCTGTTCCCTACGTAATGACCTTCTAGTGACCAGACCCATAGAGCTTCCTGTTCCCTACATAATGACCTTCTAGTGACCAGGCCCATAGAGCTTCCTGTTCCCTACGTAATGACCTACTAGTGGCCAGGCCCATAGAGCTTCCTGTTCCCTACGTAATGACCTTCTAGTGACCAGGCCCATAGAGCTTCCTGTTCCCTACGTAATGACCTTCTAGTGACGAGGCCCATAGAGCTTCCTGTTCCCTACGTAATGACCTACTATTGACCAGGCCCATAGAGCTTCCTGTTCCCTACGTAATGACCTTCTAGTGGCCAGGCCCATAGAGCTTCCTGTTCCCTACGTAATGACCTACTATTGACCAGGCCCATAGAGCTTCCTGTTCCCTACGTAATGACCTTCTATTGACCAGACCCATAGAGCTTCCTGTTCCCTACATAATGACCTTCTAGTGGCCAGGCCCATAGAGCTTCCTGTTCCCTACATAATGACCTTCTAGTGGCCAGGCCCATAGAGCTTCCTGTTCCCTACATAATGACCTTCTAGTGACCAGGCCCATAGAGCTTCCTGTTCCCTACATAATGACCTTCTAGTGACCAGGCCCATAGAGCTTCCTGTTCCCTACGTAATGACCTACTATTGACCAGGGCTCAAATAAGACATTGGTCAAATGAAGTGCATTATGTAAGGAATAGGGTGAACTATGACCTCGTGGGCCACGCTGGAGCCATTCGGGACGTTCTTCCTTGGTCTTGGTGAACTCTGACCTCATGGGCCTCGCTGGAGCCATTTGGGATGGGTTTCCTTGGTCTCGGTGAACTCTGACCTCATAGGCCACGCTGGAGCCTTTTGGGACGGTCTTCCTTGGTCTCGGTAAACTCTGACCTCATGGGCCACGCTGGAGCCATTTGGGACGGTCTCCCTTGGTCTCGGTGAACTCTGACCTCATGGGCCAGGCTGGAGCAATTCGGGACGGTCTCCCTTGGTCTCGGTGAACTCTGACCTCATGGGCGGCGCTGGAACTTGTTTTTCTTTCAGACATTTTTTGATTCTTTGCTTTCTCTCCTCTTTCCCCCTTTTCCTCCTGAAAGAGAGAGACACTTCTGAACATGACAGCAGGGAGCTGCAGCTCATTATGAAAGAGATGGAGTGGGGTGTGTGTGTGTGTGTGTGTGTGTGTGTGTGTGTGTGTGTGTGTGTGTGTGTGTGTGTGTGTGTGTGTGTGTGTGTGTGTGTGTGTGTGTGTGTGTCTGTGTGTGTGTGCTGCAAAACTCAGCCACTTGTTACTAATATGTTCTGGAGAGAAGAGTGCTATTGGCATTGGGTTTGTATAACTTTACATGGTGTAGATTAACACACACACACACACACACACACACACACACACACACACACACACACACACACACACACACCCCACCCCCCACCAGGTCTAAGCCCCTGCCTAGCGCCTCCTCTACCCCAGACGGGGTGCGTCTGCCCTGGGCACAGTGGAGCCGGTGAGTCCCGGGCCTCCATGGCTGGTTGGAGCTCTGACGGTCCCTCTCCCTGACAGCTGAGAACGTTGCACCTAAAACCCTCCACTCTGAGTACCGATTTGCTCCCTTACATCCCTTCATAGTGGGCCAGATCCACAGCCCAGGACTGTAAAAAGGGAACAGTGTGCCAATTGTGAATTAGGTAGAATTATTCAGTGTGTGAAAGCCGGGGGGGGGGGAACCCAAAACCCTTGACGTGAGAGGACTGGCCAGGTCCAGTTGTCTTAACCTCAGAACCTTTATCCAGCTCTCTGTGGGCAATGAGCTGTTCTGTAGTGGTTTAGTATTAGTGGAACTATTTAACCCAAACCTTACTGGTGGTAGTACTATTTAACCCTACCTTACTGTGGTAGTACTATTTAACCCCTACCTTACTGTCAGTAGTACTATTTAAACCTACCTTACTGTCAGTAGTACTATTTAACCCCAACCGTACTGGTGGTAGTACTATTTAACCCCTACCTTACTGTCAGTAGTACTATTTAACCCCTACCTTACTGTCAGTAGTACTATTTAACCCTACCTTACTGTCAGTAGTACTATTTAACCCCTACCTTACTGTGGTAGTACTATTTAACCCCTACCTTACTGGTGGTAGTACTATTTAACCCCTACCTTACTGGTGGTAGTACTATTTAACCCCTACCTTACTGGTGGTAGTACTATTTAACCCCTACCTTACTGTCAGTAGTACTATTTAACCCCTACCTTACTGTCAGTAGTACTATTTAACCCCTACCTTACTGTGGTAGTACTATTTAACCCCTACCTTACTGGTGGTAGTACTATTTAACCCCTACCTTACTGGTGGTAGTACTATTTAACCCCTACCTTACTGGTGGTAGTACTATTTAACCCCTACCTTACTGTCAGTAGTACTATTTAACCCTACCTTACTGGTGGTAGTACTATTTAACCCCTACCTTACTGTTGGTAGTACTATTTAACCCCTACCTTACTGTCAGTAGTACTATTTAACCCCTACCTTACTGTCAGTAGTACTATTTAACCCTACCTTACTGTCAGTAGTACTATTTAACCCCAACCTTACTCTCAGTAGTACTATTTAACCCCTACCTTACTGGTGGTAGTACTATTTAACCCCTACCTTACTGGTGGTAGTACTATTTAACCCCTACCTTACTGTCAGTAGTACTATTTAACCCCTACCTTACTGTCAGTAGTACTATTTAACCCCTACCTTACTGTCAGTAGTACTATTTAACCCCTACCTTACTGTCAGTAGTACTATTTAACCCCTACCTTACTGGTGGTAGTACTATTTAACCCCTACCTTACTGTCAGTAGTACTATTTAACCCTACCTTACTGTCGGTAGTACTATTTAACCCCTACCTTACTGTCAGTAGTACTATTTAACCCCTACCTTACTGTCAGTAGTACTATTTAACCCTACCTTACTGTCAGTAGTACTATTTAACCCTACCTTACTGTCAGTAGTACTATTTAACCCCTACCTTACTGTCAGTAGTACTATTTAACCCTACCTTACAGTTGGTAGTACTATTTAACCCTACCTTACTGTCAGTAGTACTATTTAACCCTACCTTACTGTCAGTAGTACTATTTAACCCTACCTTACTGGTGGTAGTACTATTTAACCCTACCTTACTGTCAGTAGTACTATTTAACCCTACCTTACTGTCAGTAGTACTATTTAACCCTACCTTACTGGTGGTAGTACTATTTAACCCTACCTTACTGTCAGTAGTACTATTTAACCCTACCTTACTGTCAGTAGTACTATTTAACCCTACCTTACTGGTGGTAGTACTATTTAACCCCTACCTTACTGTCAGTAGTACTATTTAACCCCTACCTTACTGTCAGTAGTACTATTTAACCCCTACCTTACTGGTGGTAGTACTATTTAACCCCTACCTTACTGTCAGTAGTACTATTTAACCCCTACCTTACTGTCAGTAGTACTATTTAACCCTACCTTACTGGTGGTAGTACTATTTAACCCCTACCTTACTGGTGGTAGTACTATTTAACCCCTACCTTACTGTCAGTAGTACTATTTAACCCCTACCTTACTAGTGGTAGTACCTCATTGTCAGTAGTACTATTTAACCCCTACCTTACTGGTGGTAGTACTATTTAACCCTACCTTACTGGTGGTAGTACTATTTAACCCCTACCTTACTGTCAGTAGTACTATTTAACCCCTACCTTACTAGTGGTAGTACCTCATTGTCAGTAGTACTATTTAACCCCTACCTTACTGGTGGTAGTACTATTTAACCCTACCTTACTGGTGGTAGTACTATTTAACCCCTACCTTACTGGTGGTAGTACTATTTAACCCTACCTTACTGGTGGTAGTACTATTTAACCCCTACCTTACTGTCAGTAGTACTATTTAACCCCTACCTTACTGGTGGTAGTACTATTTAACCCCTACCTTACTGTCAGTAGTACTATTTAACCCTACCTTACTGGTGGTAGTACTATTTAACCCTACCTTACTGGTGGTAGTACTATTTAACCCCTACCTTACTGTCAGTAGTACTATTTAACCCCTACCTTACTGTCAGTAGTACTATTTAACCCCTACCTTACTGTCAGTAGTACTATTTAACCCCTACCTTAATGTCAGTAGTACTATTTAACCCCTACCTTACTGGTGGTAGTACTATTTAACCCCTACCTTACTGTCAGTAGTACTATTTAACCCCTACCTTAATGTCAGTAGTACTATTTAACCCCTACCTTAATGTCAGTAATACTATTTAACCCCTACCTTACTGGTGGTAGTACTATTTAACCCCTACCTTACTGGTGGTAGTACTATTTAACCCCTACCTTACTGTTGGTAGTACTATTTAACCCTACCTTACAGTTGGTAGTACTATTTAACCCTACCTTACTGGTGGTAGTACTATTTAACCCCTACCTTACTGGTGGTAGTACTATTTAACCCCTACCTTACTGTCAGTAGTACTATTTAACCCCTACCTTACTGGTGGTAGTACTAATTAACCCCTACCTTACTGGTGGTAGTACTATTTAACCCCTACCTTACTGTCAGTAGTACTATTTAACCCCAACCTTACTGGTGGTAGTACTATTTAACCCCTACCTTACTGTCAGTAGTACTATTTAACCCCTACCTTACTGTTGGTAGTACTATTTAACCCTACCTTACTGTCAGTAGTACTATTTAACCCCTACCTTACTGTCAGTAGTACTATTTAACCCCTACCTTACTGTGGTAGTACTATTTAACCCCTACCTTACTGGTGGTAGTACTATTTAACCCCTACCTTACTGGTGGTAGTACTATTTAACCCCTACCTTACTGGTGGTAGTACTATTTAACCCCTACCTTACTGGTGGTAGTACTATTTAACCCCTACCTTACTGGTGGTAGTACTATTTAACCCCTACCTTACTGGTGGTAGTACTATTTAACCCTACCTTACTGGTGGTAGTACTATTTAACCCTACCTTACTGGTGGTAGTACTATTTAACCCCTACCTTACTGTCAGTAGTACTATTTAACCCCTACCTTACTGGTGGTAGTACTATTTAACCCCTACCTTACTGTCAGTAGTACTATTTAACCCCTACCTTACTGGTGGTAGTACTATTTAACCCCTACCTTACTGGTGGTAGTACTATTTAACCCCTACCTTACTGTCAGTAGTACTATTTAACCCCTACCTTACTGTCAGTAGTACTATTTAACCCCTACCTTACTGTCAGTAGTACTATTTAACCCCTACCTTACTGTTGGTAGTACTATTTAACCCCTACCTTACTGTTGGTGGTACTATTTAACCCTACCTTACTGGTGGTAGTACTATTTAACCCCTACCTTACTGGTGGTAGTACTATTTAACCCTACCTTACTGGTGGTAGTACTATTTAACCCCAACCTTACTGTCAGTAGTACTATTTAACCCCTACCTTACTGTCAGTAGTACTATTTAACCCTACCTTACTGGTGGTAGTACTATTTAACCCTACCTTACTGTCAGTAGTACTATTTAACCCCTACCTTACTGTCAGTAGTACTATTTAACCCCTACCTTACTGTCAGTAGTACTATTTAACCCCTACCTTACTGTCAGTAGTACTATTTAACCCTACCTTACTGTCAGTAGTACTATTTAACCCCTACCTTACTGTTGGTAGTACTATTTAACCCCTACCTTACTGTCAGTAGTATTATTTAACCCCTACCTTACTGTGGTAGTACTATTTAACCCCTACCTTACTGGTGGTAGTACTATTTAACCCTACCTTACTGTCAGTAGTACTATTTAACCCTACCTTACTGGTTGTAGTACTATTTAACCCCTACCTTACTGTTGGTAGTACTATTTAACCCCTACCTTACTGTCAGTAGTACTATTTAACCCCTACCTTACTGTCAGTAGTACTATTTAACCCTACCTTACTGGTGGTAGTACTATTTAACCCCTACCTTACTGTCAGTAGTACTATTTAACCCCTACCTTACTGTGGTAGTACTATTTAACCCCTACCTTACTGGTGGTAGTACTATTTAACCCTACCTTACTGGTGGTAGTACCTTACTGTCAGTAGTACTATTTAACCCTACCTTACTGGTGGTAGTACTATTTAACCCCTACCTTACTGTCAGTAGTACTATTTAACCCCTACCTTACTGTTGGTAGTACTATTTAACCCCTACCTTACTGGTGGTAGTACTATTTAACCCCTACCTTACTGTCAGTAGTACTATTTAACCCTACCTTACTGTCAGTAGTACTATTTAACCCCTACCTTACTGATGGTAGTACTATTTAACCCTACCTTACTGGTGGTAGTACTATTTAACCCCTACCTTACTGTTGGTAGTACTATTTAACCCCTACCTTACTGTCAGTAGTACTATTTAACCCTACCTTACTGGTGGTAGTACTATTTAACCCCTACCTTACTGTGGTAGTACTATTTAACCCCAACCTTACTGTCAGTAGTACTATTTAACCCCTACCTTACTGTCAGTAGTACTATTTAACCCCTACCTTACTGATGGTAGTACTATTTAACCCTACCTTACTGGTGGTAGTACTATTTAACCCTACCTTACTGTCAGTAGTACTATTTAACCCTACCTTACTGTCAGTAGTACTATTTAACCCTACCTTACTGTCAGTAGTACTATTTAACCCCTACCTTACTGATGGTAGTACTATTTAACCCTACCTTACTGGTGGTAGTACTATTTAACCCCTACCTTACTGTCAGTAGTACTATTTAACCCCTACCTTACTGGTGGTGGTACTATTTAACCCCTACCTTACTGTCAGTAGTACTATTTAACCCCTACCTTACTGGTGGTAGTACCTTACTGGTGGTAGTACTATTTAACCCTACCTTACTGGTGGTAGTACTATTTAACCCCTACCTTACTGGTGGTAGTACTATTTAACCCCTACCTTACTGGTGGTAGTACTATTTAACCCCTACCTTACTGTCAGTAGTACTATTTAACCCCTACCTTACTGGTGGTGGTACTATTTAACCCTACCTTACTGGTGGTAGTACTATTTAACCCCTACCTTACTGTCAGTAGTACTATTTAACCCCTACCTTACTGGTGGTAGTACTATTTAACCCCTACCTTACTGTCAGTAGTACTATTTAACCCCTACCTTACTGGTGGTGGTACTATTTAACCCTACCTTACTGGTGGTAGTACTATTTAACCCCTACCTTACTGTCAGTAGTACTATTTAACCCCTACCTTACTGGTGGTAGTACTATTTAACCCCTACCTTACTGTCAGTAGTACTATTTAACCCCTACCTTACTGGTGGTAGTACTATTTAACCCCTACCTTACTGGTGGTAGTACTATTTAACCCTACCTTACTGTCAGTAGTACTATTTAACCCTACCTTACTGGTGGTAGTACTATTTAACCCCAACCTTACTGTGGTAGTACTATTTAACCCTACCTTACTGGTGGTAGTACTATTTAACCCCTACCTTACTGTCAGTAGTACTATTTAACCCTACCTTACTTACTGTTGGTAGTACTATTTAACCCCTACCTTACTGGTGGTAGTACTATTTAACCCCTACCTTACTGTCAGTAGTACTATTTAACCCTACCTTACTGTCAGTAGTACTATTTAACCCTACCTTACTGTCAGTAGTACTATTTAACCCTACCTTACTGGTGGTAGTACTATTTAACCCTACCTTACTGGTGGTAGTACTATTTAACCCCTACCTTACTGGTGGTAGTACTATTTAACCCCTACCTTACTGTCAGTAGTACTATTTAACCCCTACCTTACTGGTGGTAGTACTATTTAACCCCTACCTTACTGGTGGTAGTACTATTTAACCCCTACCTTACTGGTGGTAGTACTATTTAACCCCTACCTTACTGTTGGTAGTACTATTTAACCCCTACCTTACTGGTGGTAGTACTATTTAACCCCTACCTTACTGTCAGTAGTACTATTTAACCCTACCTTACTTACTGTTGGTAGTACTATTTAACCCCTACCTTACTGTTGGTAGTACTATTTAACCCTACCTTACTGTCAGTAGTACTATTTAACCCCTACCTTACTGTCAGTAGTACTATTTAACCCTACCTTACTGGTGGTAGTACTATTTAACCCCTACCTTACTGTCAGTAGTACTATTTAACCCCTACCTTACTGTCAGTAGTACTATTTAACCCCAACCTTACTGGTGGTGGTACTATTTAACCCCTACCTTACTGTCAGTAGTACTATTTAACCCCTACCTTACTGTCAGTAGTACTATTTAACCCTACCTTACTGTTGGTAGCGCTATTTAACCCCTACCTTACTGGTGGTAGTACTATTTAACCCCTACCTTACTGGTGGTAGTACTATTTAACCCTACCTTACTGTCAGTAGTACTATTTAACCCCTACCTTACTGTCAGTAGTACTATTTAACCCCTACCTTACTGTCAGTAGTACTATTTAACCCCTACCTTACTGTGGTAGTACTATTTAACCCCTACCTTACTGGTGGTAGTACTATTTAACCCCTACCTTACTGGTGGTAGTACTATTTAACCCCTACCTTACTGGTGGTAGTACTATTTAACCCCTACCTTACTGGTGGTGTACTATTTAACCCTACCTTACTGTCAGTAGTACTATTTAACCCTACCTTACTGTACCTTAGTAGTACTATTTAACCCCTACCTTACTGTCTGGTGGTAGTACTATTTAACCCTACCTTACTGTCAGTAGTACTATTTAACCCCTACCTTACTGTCAGTAGTACTATTTAACCCCTACCTTACTGTCAGTAGTACTATTTAACCCTACCTTACTGTCAGTAGTACTATTTAACCCCTACCTTACTGTTGGTAGTACTATTTAACCCCTACCTTACTGGTGGTAGTACTATTTAACCCCTACCTTACTGTCAGTAGTACTATTTAACCCCTACCTTACTGTCAGTAGTACTATTTAACCCTACCTTACTGGTGGTAGTACTATTTAACCCCTACCTTACTGGTGGTAGTACTATTTAACCCTACCTTACTGTCAGTAGTACTATTTAACCCCTACCTTACTGTCAGTAGTACTATTTAACCCCTACCTTACTGGTGGTAGTACTATTTAACCCCTACCTTACTGTCAGTAGTACTATTTAACCCTACCTTACTGGTGGTAGTACTATTTAACCCCTACCTTACTGTCAGTAGTACTATTTAACCCCAACCTTACTGGTGGTAGTACTATTTAACCCCTACCTTACTGGTGGTAGTACTATTTAACCCCTACCTTACTGTCAGTAGTACTATTTAACCCCTACCTTACTGGTGGTAGTACTATTTAACCCCTACCTTACTGTCAGTAGTACTATTTAACCCCTACCTTACTGTCAGTAGTACTATTTAACCCCTACCTTACTGGTGGTAGTACTATTTAACCCCTACCTTACTGTCAGTAGTACTATTTAACCCTACCTTACTTACTGTTGGTAGTACTATTTAACCCCTACCTTACTGTCAGTAGTACTATTTAACCCTACCTTACTTACTGTTGGTAGTACTATTTAACCCCTACCTTACTGTCAGTAGTACTATTTAAACCTACCTTACTGTCAGTAGTACTATTTAACCCCTACCTTACTGTCAGTAGTACTATTTAACCCCTACCTTACTGTGGTAGTACTATTTAACCCCTACCTTACTGTCAGCAGTACTATTTAACCCCTACCTTACTGTCAGTAGTACTGTATAAGGTCTACCTTACTGGTGGTAGTACTATTTAACCCCTACCTTACTGTCAGTAGTACTATTTAACCCCTACCTTACTGTCAGTAGTACTGTATAAGGTCTACCTTACTGGTGGTAGTACTATTTAACCCCTACCTTACTGTCAGTAGTACTATTTAACCCCTACCTTACTGGTGGTAGTACTATTTAACCCCTACCTTACTGTCAGCAGTACTATTTAACCCCTACCTTACTGTCAGTAGTACTGTATAAGGTCTACCTTACTGGTGGTAGTACTATTTAACCCCTACCTTACTGTCAGTAGTACTATTTAACCCTACCTTACTGTCAGTAGTACTATTTAACCCTACCTTACTGTCAGTAGTACTATTTAACCCCTACCTTACTGGTGGAAGTACTATTTAACCCCTACCTTACTGTCAGTAGTACTATTTAACCCAATCTTACTGTCAGTAGTACTATTTAACCCCTACCTCATTGTCAGTAGTACTATTTAACCCTACCTTACTGTCAGTAGTACTATTTAACCCTACCTTACTGGTGGTAGTACTATTTAACCCCTACCTCATTGTCAGTAGTACTATTTAACCCTACCTTACTGGTGGTAGTACTATTTAACCCTACCTTACTGGTGGTAGTACTATTTAACCCTACCTTACTGGTGGTAGTACTATTTAACCCTACCTTACTGTCAGTAGTACTATTTAACCCCTACCTTACTGTCAGTAGTACTATTTAACCCCTACCTTACTGTCAGTAGTACTATTTAACCCCTACCTTACTCTCAGTAGTACTATTTAACCCCTACCTTACTGTCAGTAGTACTATTTAACCCCTACCTTACTGTCAGTAGTACTATTTAACCCCTACCTTACTGGTGGTAGTACTATTTAACCCCTACCTTACTGTCAGTAGTACTATTTAACCCCTACCTTACTGTCAGTAGTACTATTTAACCCCTACCTTACTGGTGGTAGTACTATTTAACCCTACCTTACTGTCAGTAGTACTATTTAACCCCTACCTTACTGGTGGTAGTACTATTTAACCCTACCTTACTGTCAGTAGTACTATTTAACCCCTACCTTACTGGTGGTAGTACTATTTAACCCCTACATTACTGGTGGTAGTACTATTTAACCCCTACCTTACTGTCAGTAGTACTATTTAACCCCAACCTTACTGGTGGTAGTACTATTTAACCCCTACCTTACTGGTGGTAGTACTATTTAACCCTACCTTACTGGTGGTAGTACTATTTAACCCCTGCCTTACTGGTGGTAGTACTATTTAACCCCTACCTTACTGTCAGTAGTACTATT
>NW_027258022.1:135000-170000 GCF_045791955.1 Oncorhynchus clarkii lewisi
CTCTCTCTCTCTCTCTCCCTCTCTCTCTTTATCTCACTGTCTCTGTCTCGCTCACTCCTCTCTCTTCTTCTCTCTGTCCCCTGTCTCTTTCCCCCTGTCCCCTGTCCCAGCTCAGTACAATTACATAAGCTAATAGGAAAGGGATATCCTTTTTTTCCCCCATGTACAACCCTCCTCTTCACGCCTCACCCCCCGCAGCCTGCAATACTGAAACCCCCTCCTCCCCCCCCTTGTTCCCCATCTCCCCCACCGGCATTAAATATGTAAAATTAGCATTTGAACTAGAAGACATTTCTGTGTCGCCCTGTCCTGCTCCACTCTCCCTCTCTCCTTCGCTCGGAGCTCAGAACTGCGTGACAGAATGCTCATCCACGCATACTATATCGCATTTGGGCGTCGTCGCTATAGTTACCCCCCCGACTGGGTAAAGGGGGTTGGAGGCGAAGGAGTTTACGTCCCAAATATTCCCTATGTAGTGCACTACTTTTTGACCAAAGACCTATGACCCCTGGTCAAAAGTAGTGCACTACATAGGGAATAGTGTGCCAGCTGGGATACAGATGGAGAGAAGGTGTAGCAGAGTGTGAAAGATTGTATTTATTTTTTATTTAGTGACTTTAGCCAGAGAGTGACCACACCAGTGTGTGTGTGTGTGTCTGAATAGGGACCAATGAGATGGCAGAAGGCCAGAGAGAGAAATGAACAGTGGAAATATGATGTTCAGTTGAACGTGTTCTGAATGAGGGACCAATGAGATGACAGTAATATGATGTTCTGAATGAGGGACCAATGAGATGACAGTAATGTGATGTTCTGAATGAGGGACCAATGAGATGACAGTAATGTGATGTTCTGAATGAGGGACCAATGAGATGACAGTAATGTGATGTACAGTTGAACGTGTTCTGAGTACTAGAAACCAGGAAGTAGGGTTTTGAGAGGGATATTGGCTGGGTTCAGGCAGTACTTAACCGGGAGTACTATACATGTATCAACAATATGAAGTATGTAGCATACTGCCTATAAAACTACGGTTTTGTAGGCACTAACCCTAACCCTAACCCTAATCATCAGCTGGTTAATAAGATTAATCAGGTCAGTTAAAACCTACAGGAGGGTTTCTCTCCAGGAACAGGGTTGGAGTTCAAACCTACAGGAGGGTTTCTCTCCGGGAACAAGGTTGGTGTTAAAACCTACAGGAGAGTCTCTCTCCAGGAACAGGGTTGGAGTTGAAACCTACAGGAGGGTTTCTCTCCAGGAACAGGGTTGGAGTTGAAACCTACAGGAGGGTTTCTCTCCAGGAACAGGGTTGGAGTGAAAACCTACAGGAGAGTTTCTCTCCAGGAACAGGGTTGGAGTTCAAACCTACAGGAGGGTTTCTCTCCAGGAACAGAGTTGGTGAAACCTGCTAAAAGTAGCCTTCAGTCTGGATTGAAAGATGGAGATCAGGGTGATTTCTTTCAACTCTAAATATATTAGAACTGTAGAACAGACTCTATGGAGACGCCATTCTGATATTCAACAACCTCATAGGTTGAGGTCATAGCTAGATTCTCAATTGGGAAGAAATGGGTCACTGCAAATCACAGGCAGATTAAACTATTTTGATAAAACATTTTTTGATAATTAGTGAGTCTTATGATTGTTACAAGCCCTGAATTAATTTGATTATTGATGACTGATGACTGATTATTGATGACTGATATGCAGTGTATTGACCTTACATTGTACAGCAAAGTTAATTTAGAGAAAGAAATCAAGATATGTATCGTGAATCGCCAATTAGCTTAATAAAACAAAATCAAGATTAGATTTGTCGGCCTTATCGCCCAGCCCTAGTGTCAATTCGTTAACAGGTGAGCGGTGGAGTTTCCTCTTCTCCTTGATTGGTTCGTTCAGCGTATGTATTATATTTATATTTATTATATTTATATTTATTATATTTATATTTATTATATTTTATATACATACATTTATAAATATTATATTTTATATGTATTATATTTATATGTATTATATTTATATTTATTATATTTATATTTATTATATTTATATTTATTATATTTTATATACATACATTTATAAATATTATATTTTATATGTATTATATTTATATTAATTATATTTATATGTATTATATTTATATTAATTATATTTATATGTATTATATTTATATTTATTATATTTATATTTATTATATTTATATTTATTATATTTTATATACATACATTTATAAATATTATATTTTATACGTATTATATTTATATGTATTACATTTATATTTATTATATTTATATTTATTATATTTACATGTATTATATTTATATGTTTTATATTTATATATATTATATTTATATATATTATATTTACATGTATTATATTTATATATATTATATTTAGATATTAATTATATTTTATATGTATTATATTTATATATATATATATATTATATTTATATGTATTATATTTACATGTATTATATTTATATATATTATATTTACATGTATTATATTTATATATATTATATTTAGATATTAATTATATTTTATATGTATTATATTTATATATATATATATATTATATTTATATGTATTATATTTATATGTATTATATTTATATGTTTTATATTTATATATATTATATTTATATGTATTATATTTATATGTATTATATTTATGTATATATATATTATATTTATATGTGTTACATTTTATATTAATTATATTTTATATGTATTATATTTATATGTATTATATTTTATATTAATTATATTTATATATATTATATTTATATGTATTATATATATATACTTTATTTTATATTAATTATATTTATATATATTATATTTATATGTATTATATATATATATACTTTATTTTATATTAATTATATTTATATATATTATATTTATACATATTATATATATATATATATTATATTTATAGATATTATATTTTATATGTATTATATTTATATGTATTATATTTATATATATATATATATTATATTTATATGTATTATATTTATATGTATTATATTTATATGTTTTATATTTATATATATTATATTTATATGTATTATATTTATATGTATTATATTTATGTATATATATATTATATTTATATGTGTTACATTTTATATTAATTATATTTTATATGTATTATATTTATATGTATTATATTTTATATTAATTATATTTATATATATTATATTTATATGTATTATATATATATACTTTATTTTATATTAATTATATTTATATATATTATATTTATATGTATTATATATATATATACTTTATTTTATATTAATTATATTCATATATATTATATTTATATATATTATATATATATATATTATATTTATAGATATTATATTTTATATGTATTATATTTATATGTATTATATTTATATATATATTATATATATATGTATATATTATATTTATAGATATTATATTTATATGTATTATATTTATATGTATTATATTTATATGTATTATATTTATATATATTTTATATATATATATATATTATATTTATAGATATTATATTTTATATGTATTATATTTATATGTATTATATTTTATATAATAGTGGAGCCTCATTTCATACATCTGTTTCTACGTTTCCCTGTCCTCCCTGCCTCTCCTCCATTACCTTTCACCTGTTTACAAAATAAGGAGGCGAGAACGGAGGAGAGGACGCGAGGAGTCGAGCAAAACCAATTGAGAACCGCCCTCAGTCCAACACACACAGTCAATGATGCTCCAGTATGTTCTGTCATCACAGGTCAAAAGGGCCTTGCAGTAAAAAGGTGACAGTACAGTGTTTCTTCGGTGTGTGTGTGTGTGTGTATGTGTGTGTGTGTGTGTGTGTGTATCTTGTTGGACAGTTCCGTAGAGAGTTGATGACACGTTAGAGAAAGACCCCAATGAGCTTCACTAGTGCAGCAGCAGCCTCCCATGATCTTTGAACTATAGGCTACTGGTCGTCTTCCTCTGTCTCTCCTCTCACCGACACAGCGGTGGTGGGATGACACGTGTGTGTGTGTGTGTGTGTGTGTGTCTGTAATTTGCAGTCTGTAATTTCAAACAACTTGAGGTATTTATTTATTTAACCTTTAATTAACCTTTATTTAACTAGGCAAGTCAGTTAAGAACACAATCTTATTTACAATGACGGCCTAGGAACTGCCTTGTTCAGGGGCAGAACGACAGATTTTTAACTTGTCGGCCCAGGGATTCGATCTAGCAACCTTTTGGTTACTAGTCCAACACTCTAACCACTAGGTTACCTGCCGTCCCTACTCTCTAACCACTAGGTTACCTGCCGTCCCTAAACTCTAACCACTAGGCTACCTGCCGTCCCCACACTCTAACCACTAGGCTACCTGCCGTCCCTACACTCTAACCACTAGGTTAACTGCCGTCCCTACACTCTAACTACTAGGTTACCTGCCGTCCCTACACTCTAACCACTAGGTTACCTGCCGGTCCTACACTCTAACCACTAGGCTACCCTGCCGTCCCTACACTCTAACCACTAGGCTACCTGCCGTCCCTACACTCTAACCACTAGGTTACCTGCCGTCCCTACACTCTAACCACTAGGTTACCTGCCGTCCCTACACTCTAACCACTAGGCTACCTGCCGTCCCTACACTCTAACTACTAGGTTACCTGCCGTCCCTACACTCTAACCACTAGGCTACCTGCCGTCCCTACACTCTAACCACTAGGTTACCTGCCGTCCCTACACTCTAACCACTAGGTTACCTGCCGTCCCTACACTCTAACCAATAGGTTACCTGCCGTCCCTACACTCTAACTACTAGGTTACCTGCCGTCCCTACACTCTAACCACTAGGTTACCTGCCGTCCCTACACTCTAACTACTAGGTTACCTGCCGTCCCTACACTCTAACCACTAGGTTACCTGCCGGTCCTACACTCTAACTTCTAGGCTACCCTGCCGTCCCTACACTCTAACCACTAGGCTACCTGCCGTCCCTACGCTCTAACCACTAGGTTACCTGCTGTCCCTACACTCTAACCACTAGGCTACCTGCCGTCCCTACACTCTAACCACTAGGTTACCTGCCGTCCCTACACTCTAACCACTAGGTTACCTGCCGTCCCTACACTCTAACCACTAGGCTACCTGCCGTCCCTACACTCTAACCACTAGGTTACCTGCCATCCCTACACTCTAACCACTAGGTTACCTGCCGTCCCTACACTCTAACCACTAGGCTACCTGCCGTCCCTACACTCTAACTACTAGGTTACCTGCCGTCCCTACACTCTAACCACTAGGTTACCTGCCGGTCCTACACTCTAACTTCTAGGCTACCCTGCCGTCCCTACACTCTAACCACTAGGCTACCTGCCGTCCCTACGCTCTAACCACTAGGTTACCTGCCGTCCCTACACCCTAACCACTAGGCTACCTGCCGTCCCTACACTCTAACCACTAGGTCACCTTCCACACCAGGAATACATCACATACTCAACCGCTAGCTGGGAATAGAACAGGAACCGTTCTATTGGGTAGAAATACCAAGATGCTGCAAGTTGAACTCTCTCAATATTATTTTATGTATAGTAGATCTTATCTATCTCTATCAGGAGGATACAGATGAGAGATGTCCGCACCCCAAAACTGCATCCTATTCCCTATTTAGTGCACACTACGAGGAATAGGGTGTTTTTTTGAGGGGTGGGGACGACATGGACCCAGTTTTCAGAAGTCTGTCCTCCAACCTGTTTCTCATTCAGCTCTACAGAACGACGACATGGACCCAGTTTTCAGAAGTCTGTCCTCCAACCTGTTTCTAATTCAGCTCTACAGAACGACGACATGGACCCAGTTTTCAGAAGTCTGTTACCTGCCGTCCCTACACTCTAACCACTAGGTTACCTGCCGTCCCTACACTCTAACTACTAGGTTACCTGCCGTCCCTACACTCTAACCACTAGGTTACCTGCCGGTCCTACACTCTAACCACTACCCTGCCGTCCCTACACTCTAACCACTAGGCTACCTGCCGTCCCTACACTCTAACCACTAGGTTACCTGCCGTCCCTACACTCTAACCACTAGGCTACCTGCCGTCCCTACACTCTAACCACTAGGTCACCTTCCACACCAGGAATACATCACATACTCAACCGCTAGCTGGGAATAGAACAGGAATCGTTCTATTGGGTAGAAATACCAAGATGCTGCAAGTTGAACTCTCTCAATATTATTTTATGTATAGTAGATCTTATCTGTCTCTATCAGGAGGATACAGATGAGAGATGTCCGCACCCCAAAACTGCATCCTATTCCCTATTTAGTGCACACTACGAGGAATAGGGTGTTTTTTTGAGGGGTGGGGACGACATGGACCCAGTTTTCAGAAGTCTGTCCTCCAACCTGTTTCTCATTCAGCTCTACAGAACGACGACATGGACCCAGTTTTCAGAAGTCTGTCCTCCAACCTGTTTCTCATTCAGCTCTACAGAACGACGACATGGACCCAGTTTTCAGAAGTCTGTCCTCCAGCCTGTTTCTCATTCAGCTCTACAGAACGACGACATGGACCCAGTTTTCAGAAGTCTGTCCTCCAACCTGTTTCTCATTCAGCTCTACAGAACGACGACATGGACCCAGTTTTCAGAAGTCTGTCCTCCAACCTGTTTCAGATTCGGCTCTACAGAACGACGACATGGACCCAGTTTTCAGAAGTCTGTCCTCCAACCTGTTTCAGATTCAGCTCTACAGAACGACGACATGGACCCAGTTTTCAGAAGTCTCTCCTCCAACCTGTTTCAGATTCAGCTCTACAGAACGACGACATGGACCCAGTTTTCAGAAGTCTGTCCTCCAACCTGTTTCAGATTCAGCTCTTTAGAACGACGACATGGACCCAGTTTTCAGAAGTCTGTCCTCCAACCTGTTTCAGATTCAGCTCTACAGAACGACGACATGGACCCAGTTTTCAGAAGTCTGTCCTCCAACCTGTTTCAGATTCAGAACGAGAACAACTTGAGACCTTCTCTTTGAAACTCTTAACACCAGTCCCCTGTGTGTGTGTGTGTGTGTGCGTGTGTGTGGTGTGTGTGTGTGTGTGTGTGTGGTGTGTGTGTGTGTGGTGTGTGTGTGTTTGCGTGTCAACCTCCACATGTTTCTATTTCCCTCCCCCTCCCCTCCCTCCCACCTCTCTTCTCCTATACTCATAGAGAAACAGCCCGGGTCATTACAAGCCTATTCATTACCTTGGTCATTACACATAGGAACTGCCCTCTGCTGCCAATCCCAGGGCCCTAGGGCCACACACGGGATCCTGTGGCCCAGTATCGTGTGTGTGTGTGTGTGTGTGTGTGTGTAATGAGTATAAGAGACCTAATAGGTCATTGTCTGCCCTCTGCAAAAGTGGTCCAACCTGAATTACCCTCTTCAAAGAAACCTCCACTTCCTAACGGGTGTCCCCTGTGTGTGTGTGTGTGTGTGTGTGCGTGTGTGCGTGTGCGTGTGTGTGTGTGTGTGTGTCGACCACCACAGAAGTGATTGTTCTCTGAGCCTGCAGTGACAATTATTCATAATGAGAGAGAGAGAGAGAGAGAGAGAGAGAGATACTGGGGAGGGAGAGTAGGAGGCAGTAAGAAAGTGGAAGAGTGTCAAACAGAGAGAGATTGGGGATATATGAGATGGGGTGAAGAAGAGAGGAGGGAGATTTAAAGAGAGGAGGGAGATTTAAAGAGAAGAGGGAGATTTAAAGAGAGGAGGGAGATTTAAAGAGAGGAGGGAGATTTAAAGAGAGGGAGAAGAAGAAAGGAAAAGAACTGGTCTGTTTTAATTAATAAGGAAGTCCTGGGGGGAGGAGAAGATAATGACAACGTGTTTTCTATTCTACAATGTCATTATCTGAGTCTGCAACGATCCTTTACACAGGTCAAGAAAAGTGAAACATCTGCCAGCTAATTTAAAGCATTGTTTAGTAGGTAAACACCAGCTAATTTAAGGCATTGTTTAGTAGGTAAACACCAGCTAATTTAAGGCGTTGTTTAGTAGGTAAACACCAGGCTAATTTAAAGCATTGTTTAGTAGGTAAACACCAGCTAATTTAAGGCATTGTTTAGTAGGTAAACACCAGCTAATTTAAGACATTGTTTAGTAGGTAAACACTGTGCTAATTAAAGGCATTGTTTAGTAGGTAAACACCAGCTAATTTAAGGCATTATTTAGTAGGTAAACACCAGCTAATTTAAGGCATTGTTTAGTAGGTAAACACCAGGTAATTTAAGGCATTATTTAGTAGGTAAACACCAGCTAATTTAAGGCATTGTTTAGTAGGTAAACACTGTGCTAATTAAAGGCATTGTTTAGTAGGTAAACACCAGCTAATTTAAGGCATTATTTAGTAGGTAAACACCAGCTAATTTAAGGCATTATTTAGTAGGTAAACACCAGCTAATTTAAGGCATTGTTTAGTAGGTAAACACCAGGTAACCACTCCTATGACCACTAGTCAGGTGACCACTCCTATGACCACTAGTCAGGTAACCACTCCTATGACCACTAGTCAGGTAACCACTCCTATGACCACTAGTCAGGTGACCACTCATATGACCACTAGTCAGGTGACCACTCCTATGACCACTAGTCAGGTAACCACTCCTATGACCACTAGTCAGGTAACCACTCCTATGGCCACTCCTATGACCACTAGTCAGGTAACAACTCCAATGGCCACTCCTATGACCACCAGTCAGGTAACCACTCCAATGACCACCAGTCAGGTAACCACTCCTATGGCCACTCCTATGACCACCAGTCAGGTAACAACTCCAATGTCCACTCCTATGACCACCAGTCAGGTAACCACTCCAATGACCACCAGTCAGGTAACCACTCCTATGGCCACTCCTATGACCACCAGTCAGGTAACCACTCCTATGACCACCAGTCAGGTAACCACTCCTATAACCACCAGTCAGGTAGCCACTCCTATGACCACCAGGCAGGTAACCACTCCTATGACCACCAGTCAGGTAGCCACTCCTATGACCACCAGTCAGGTAGCCACTCCTATGACCACCAGTCAGGTAACCCCTCCTATGATCACCAGTCAGGTAACCCCTCCTATGACCACCAGTCAGGTAGCCACTCCTATGACCACCAGTCAGGTAACCCCTCCTATGACCACCAGTCAGGTAACCACTCCTATGACCACCAGTCAGGTAACCACTCCTATGACCACTAGTCAGGTAACCACTCCTATGACCACCAGTCAGGTAACCAATCCTATTACCACCAGTCAGGTAACCACTCCTATGACCACCAGTCAGGTAACCACTCCTATGACCACCAGTAAGGTAACAGGTAACCACTCCTATGACCACCAGTCAGGTAACCAATCCTATTACCACCAGTCAGGTAACCACTCCTATGACCACCAGTCAGGTGAACCACTCCTATCAGGTAACCACTCCACCACCAGTCAGGTAACCACTCCTATGACCACTAGTCAGGTAACCACTCCTATTACCACCAGTCAGGTAACCACTCCTATTACCACCAGTCACGTAACCACTCCTATGACCACCAGTCAGGTAACCACTCCTATGACCACCAGTCAGGTAACCACTCCTATGACCACCAGTCAGGTAACCACTCCTATTACCACCAGTCAGGTAGCCACTCCTATGACCACTAGTCAGGTAACCACTCCTATGACCACTCCTATGACCACCAGTCAAGTAGCCACTCCTATGACCACCAGTCAGGTAACCACTCCTATGACCACTCCTACGACCACCAGTCAGGTAACCACTCCTATGACCACTCCTATGACCACCAGTCAGGTAACCACTCCTATGACCACCAGTCAGGTAACCACTCCTATGACCACCAGTCAGGTAACCACTCCTATGACCACCAGTCAGGTAACCACTCCTATGACCACTCCTATGACCACCAGTCAAGTAGCCACTCCTATGACCACCAGTCAGGTAACCACTCCTATGACCACTCCTACGACCACCAGTCAGGTAACCACTCCTATGACCACTCCTATGACCACCAGTCAGGTAACCACTCCTATGACCACCAGTCAGGTAACCACTCCTATGACCACCAGTCAGGTAACCACTCCTATGACCACCAGTCAGGTAACCACTCCTATGACCACCAGTCAGGTAACCACTCCTATGACCACCAGTCAGGTAGCCACTCCTACGACCACCAGTCAGGTAACCACTCCTATGACCACTAGTCAGGTAACCACTCCTATGACCACCAGTCAGGTAACCCCTCCTATGACCACCAGTCAGGTAACCACTCCTATGACCACCAGTCAGGTAACCACTCCTATGACCACCAGTCAGGTAGCCACTCCTACGACCACCAGTCAGGTAACCACTCCTATGACCACTAGTCAGGTAACCACTCCTATGACCACCAGTCAGGTAACCCCTCCTATGACCACCAGTCAGGTAACCACTCCTATGACCACCAGTCAGGTAACCACTCCTATGACCACTAGTCAGGTAACCACTCCTATGACCACCAGTCAGGTAACCCCTCCTATGACCACCAGTCAGGTAACCACTCCTATGACCACCAGTCAGGTAGCCACTCCTACGACCACTAGTCAGGTAACCACTCCTACGACCACTAGTCAGGTAACCACTCCTGCGACCACTAGTCAGGTAACCACTCCTACGACCACTAGTCAGGTAACCACTCCTACGACCACTAGTGAGGTAACCACTCCTATGACCACCAGTCAGGTAACCACTCCTATGACCACTAGTCAGGTAACCACTCCTACGACCACTAGTCAGGTAACCACTCCTACGACCACTAGTCAGGTAACCACTCCTACGACCACTAGTCAGGTAACCACTCCTACGACCACCAGTCAGGTAACCACTCCTACGACCACTAGTCAGGTAACCACTCCTACGACCACTAGTCAGGTAACCACTCCTACGGTGCGACCAGAACCAATCAAAACCCATTAACCTGATCATTGGAATCTTTAACCTCTAACTAACCACCGGACACACTATGACAGGGGCAACTACACACACACCCTGAAACACACACACCCTGAAACACACACACCCTGAAACACACACACCCTGAAACACACACACCCTAAAACACACACACCCTGAAACACACACACAGGCACACACATCCTGAAACACACACACACACTGAAACACACACACCCTGAAACACACACACCCTGAAACACACACACCCTGAAACACACACACACCCTGGAACACACACACCCTGAAACACACACACACCCTAGAAACCACACACCCTGAAACCACACACCCTGTGTGTGTGTGTGTGTGTGTGTGTGTGTGTGTGTGTGTGTGTGTGTGTGTGTGTGTGTGTGTGTGTGTGTGATTATTCAGAAATCCATGGGAAGCCCGACCTATTTAATTCAAGTCATAGCCCGAGGACAAACTAACCTGTGTTTCCTTTGGTCCTGGTTTAGATGGTAATATCCTGTCCAGTTTCATTACAGACAAAAACAGCTGGAAGATGGACATTGTTAGTGTCTCAAATGCCACCCTGTTGCCTATATAGTGCACTAGAGGCTCAGGGCCCTGGTCTAAAGCAGAACACTACATAGTGAACAGGGCCCTGGTCTAAAGCAGAACACTACATAGTGAACAGGGCCCTGGTCTAAAGCAGAACATAGTGCACAGGGCCCTGGACTAAAGCAGAACACTACATAGTGAACAGGGCCCTGGTCTAAAGCAGAACACTACATAGTGAACAGGGCCCTGGTCTAAAGCACTACATAGTGAACAGGGCCCTGGTCTAAAGCAGAACACTACATAGTGAACAGGGCCCTGGTCTAAAGCAGAACACTACATAGTGAACAGGGCCCTGGTCTAAAGCAGAACACTACATAGTGAACAGGGCCCTGGTCTAAAGCAGAACACTACACAGTGAACAGGGCCCTGGTCTAAAGCACTACATAGTGAACAGGGCCCTGGTCTATAGCACTACATAATGAACAGGGCACTGGTCTAAAGCACTACATAGTGAACAGGGCCCTGGTCTAAAGCACTACATAGTGAACAGGGCCCTGGTCTAAAGCACTACATAGTGAACAGGGCCCTGGTCTAAAGCACTACATAGTGAACAGGGCCCTGGTATAAAGCACTACATAGTGAACAGGGCCCTGGTATAAAGCACTACATAGTGAACAGGGCCCTGGTCTAAAGCAGAACACTACATAGTGAACAGGGCCCTGGTCTAAAGCAGAACACTACACAGTGAACAGGGCCCTGGTCTAAAGCACTACATAGTGAACAGGGCCCTGGTCTATAGCACTACATAATGAACAGGGCACTGGTCTAAAGCACTACATAGTGAACAGGGCCCTGGTCTAAAGCACTACATAGTGAACAGGGCCCTGGTATAAAGCACTACATAGTGAACAGGGCCCTGGTATAAAGCACTACATAGTGAACAGGGCCCTGGTATAAAGCACTACATAGTGAACAGGGCCCTGGTATAAAGCACTACATAGTGAACAGGGCCCTGGTCTAAAGCAGAACACTACACAGTGAACAGGGCCCTGGTCTAAAGCACTACATAGTGAACAGGGCCCTGGTCTATAGCACTACATAATGAACAGGGCACTGGTCTAAAGCACTACATAGTGAACAGGGCCCTGGTCTAAAGCACTACATAGTGAACAGGGCCCTGGTCTAAAGCACTACATAGTGAACAGGGCCCTGGTCTAAAGCACTACATAGTGAACAGGGCCCTGGTATAAAGCACTACATAGTGAACAGGGCCCTGGTATAAAGCACTACATAGTGAACAGGGCCCTGGCCTAAAGCAGAACACTACATAGTGAACAGGGCCCTGGTCTAAAGCACTACATAGTGAACAGGGCCCTGGTCTAAAGCAGAGCATTGCATAGTGAACAGGGCCCTGGTCTAAAGCAGAACACTACATAGTGAACAGGGCCCTGGTCTAAAGCAGAACTCTACATAGTGAACAGGGCCCTGGTCTAAAGCAGAACACTACATAGTGAACAGGGCCCTGGTCTAAAGCACTACATAGTGAACAGGGCCCTGGTATAAAGCAGAACACTACATAGTGAACAGGGCCCTGGTCTAAAGCACTACATAGTGAACAGGGCCCTGGTCTAAAGCACTACACAGTGAACAGGGCCCTGGTCTAAACTAGAACACTACATAGTGAACAGGGCCCTGGTCTAAACTAGAACACTACATAGTGAACAGGGCCCTTGGCGACGGCATTTGGGACGTATCCTTCTCTATTACCACTAGGAGACCCAGAATGTTGCATCTCAGGCCATCTGATTGGTTAGAAATATAGCACACACACACACACATCCCCCCCCCCCCCCACACACACACACACAGAGTCCCACAAAGACACTATATCAATGGTCAACATCAACCACGCTTACTAGACAGGTATCACTTCCAAACCCTTGTTGTGTGTGTGTGTGTGTGTGTGTGTGTGTGTGTGTGTGTGTGTCCGTTCCATGTTCCCATTACGTGATGGGTGTGTTTTTCATAAAGAGTGACTCTCTGAAGGTGAGCGTGTCAGTTTAGACTACACTGACGGGCCCTTTCCCACCTGTGTGTGTGTGCTCTTGTTGTGGGAAGTGGTTTCTCGTAGCGCCAGGCCTCCTCAGGCCACAGACAGAGAAATCAGTCACAGATTGGCCACGGAACGGAAACACACACACACACACACACACACACACACACACACACACTACAACGTGTAACATGCTAAGAGCTGATCACACATTCAATAATTACTGACCTTTCTTTCTGGTTTTCCTTTTTGTTGTTCAACTTTCTCTTCTCTCCTTCCATCGCCCCCTTCTTTCCTCTTCCTCCTCTTCATCTCTCTCCTTTCCCTCCATTCCTCTTCCTCCTCTTCATCTCTGTTCTTTCCCTACATTCCTCTTCCTCCTCTTCATCTCTTTTCTTTCCTTCCATTCCTCTTCCTCCTCTTCACCTCTCTCCTTTCCCTCCATTCCTCTTCCTCCTCTTCATCTCTGTTCTTTCCCTCCATTCCTCTTCCTCCTCTTCATCTCTCTCCTTTCCCTCCATTCCTCTTCCTCCTCTTCATCTCTGTTCTTTCCCTCCATTCCTCTTCCTCCTCTTCATCTCTCTCCTTTCACTCCATTCCTCTTCCTCCTCTTCACCTCTCTCCTTTCCCTCCATTCCTCTTCCTCCTCTTCATCTCTCTCCTTTCCCTCCATTCCTCTTCCTCCTCTTCATCTCTGTTCTTTCCCTCCATTCCTCTTCCTCCTCTTCATCTCTGTTCTTTCCCTCCATTCCTCTTCCTCCTCTTCATCTCTGTTCTTTCCCTCCATTCCTCTTCCTCCTCTTCATCTCTGTTCTTTCCCTCCATTCCTCTTCCTCCTCTTCATCTCTGTTCTTTCCCTCCATTCCTCTTCCTCCTCTTCATCTCTGTTCTTTCCCTCCATTCCTCTTCCTCCTCTTCATCTCTCTCCTTTCCCTCCATTCCTCTTCCTCCTCTTCATCTCTCTCCTTTCCCTCCATTCCTCTTCCTCCTCTTCATCTCTGTTCTTTCCCTCCATTCCTCTTCCTCCTCTTCATCTCTGTTCTTTCCCTCCATTCCTCTTCCTCCTCTTCATCTCTGTTCTTTCCCTCCATTCCTCTTCCTCCTCTTCATCTCTGTTCTTTCCCTCCATTCCTCTTCCTCCTCTTCATCTCTGTTCTTTCCCTCCATTCCTCTTCCTCCTCTTCATCTCTCTCCTTTCCCTCCATTCCTCTTCCTCCTCTTCATCTCTCTCCTTTCCCTCCATTCCTCTTCCTCCTCTTCATCTCTGTTCTTTCCCTCCATTCCTCTTCCTCCTCTTCATCTCTCTCCTTTCACTCCATTCCTCTTCCTCCTCTTCATTTCTCTCCTTTCCCTCCATTCCTCTTCCTCCTCTTCATCTCTGTTCTTTCCCTCCATTCCTCTTCCTCCTCTTCATCTCTCTCCTTTCCCTCCATTCCTCTTCCTCCTCTTTATCTCTCTCCTTTCCCTCCATTCCTCTTCCTCCTCTTCATCTCTGTTCTTTCCCTCCATTCCTCTTCCTCCTCTTCATCTCTCTCCTTTCACTCCATTCCTCTTCCTCCTCTTCATTTCTCTCCTTTCCCTCCATTCCTCTTCCTCCTCTTCATCTCTCTTCTTTCCCTCCATTCCTCTTCCTCCTCTTCATCTCTCTCATTTCCCTCCATTCCTCTTCCTCCTCTCCATCTCTCTCCTTCCCCTCCGTCCGTCTCATCTTTCTCTCTGTGTAGGAACACTCGGCCCCCTCAGGTCACAGACTCAGTTTCAAAGTGTTGATCCTCATGTGAAATCTATCTCAATCAGAACAGAGGTGGAGAACATGTCCTGTGAAATGATACTGTGTTGTGTTTTGTTATGGGGGCGGGAGGGGAGGGGGACGTGTGAGACAGAGTCTCGGTCAAAGACAATCAGTGTGTGTGTGCGTGTGTGCGTGCGTGCGTGTGTGTGTGTGTGCATGTGTGTGTGTGTGTATAACATTTAAGAGCCATGTGTTTCGCATGGTTGTAAAACTCACGTGAAAGCAGCAACCAGCTACTAAAATAAAGTGAACTAGTTTTGGAGAAGGCTCTCCCCGTTCCCAACGCTATTACACGGGTGCATTGTGGAAATACCTTGAATTTATTTAGTTATTTATTTTATCTGTTTGTTTATTTATTTATTCATGTATTTATTTATTTGTTTATTTATTTGTTTGTTTGTTTATTTATTTGTTTATTTGTTTGTTTATTTATTTATTTATCTGTTTGTTTATTTATTTATTCATGTATTTATTTATTTGTTTATTTATTTGTTTGTTTGTTTGTTTGTTTATTCCTTTGTTTATTCCTTTGTTTATTCCTTTGTTTATTTATCTGTTTGTTTATTTATTTATTCATGTATTTATTTGTTTGTTTATTTATTTGTTTGTTTGTTTGTTTGTTTATTCCTTTGTTTATTCCTTTGTTTATTCCTTTGTTTATTTATCTGTTTGTTTATTTATTTATTCATGTATTTATTTATTTGTTTATTTACTTGTTTGTTTGTTTGTTTGCTTATTTATTTATTTGTCAGGGACCATATACAACATGCCATTGCACCAGATTTAGCTAGAGATCTAATTTTCATCAGGAGTCTCTGTAGTCTGTGTGGTCTGGGTGGTCACATTCCATCACCACCTGAATTAAGACTACAGCCTTCATTTGGATCTGTATTGAAATGGGAAAACTACCTCAGTGACATGAATAAAGTCTGTGTTTCTGAAACAGCCCTGAGATTTATAGAAATTGACGAGACCCAAGTTGTTAATAACAGAACCTTTGTTCTCTCTGAGGAGGAATCATCTCCTTCTGCCATCGTTGTCCCATTATTACAGAGATTAGAGTCATTTGGATTTGTAGAAAAGTGTGTGTGTGTGTGTGTTTCTGAATTCCCTTTGTGTGTGTTGGCATGTGTGTGTGTTTCTGAGTGCGTCTGTGTGTGTGTGTGTTTCTGCATGCCCCTTGTGTGTGTTTGTATGTGTGTGTGTGTTTCTGCATGCCCCTTGTGTGTGTTTGTATGTGTGTGTGTGTTTCTGCATGTCCCTGTGTGTGTTTGCGTGTGTGTGTGTGTGTTTCTGCGTGTCCCTGTGTGTGTCAGATAGCTGCTGTGATATGGTTGCTGTCCATCAGCACCTAGTATGAGACATTCCAGGGTAATGGGATGTCTCTATCTACATTAATAATGTCCCCATCAGGAGACTCCTAACCTGGGTTACAAAGCCAGGCTTTGTCCAAAATGGCACGTTATTCCTTACATGTTGCACTAGACCGTGACCCAGAGCTCTGATCAAAAGATGTGCACTGTCTAGGTAATAGGGTAACATTTTGGGTTGGTGACCAATAATTATACACTGACTGTGACATCATAGACTACTATGACATCATAGACTACTATGACGTCATAGACCAGCACAGAGGAAGTACGGAGAAGCTCGTTTTGTTATCGTGTTAAATAAAAACAGTGACAGTGTTGAATATAAACACTCATAAAAACAGTGGAATATAAACACTCATCTGTCTGTTACCTGTCTGTCTGTCTGTCTGTCTGTCTGTCTGTCTGTCTGTCTGTCTGTCTGTCTGTCTGTCTGTCTGTCTGTACATCATAGACTATGTGTCATATGTATGTATCATATGTGTGTGTGTGTGTGAGTACGTACGTACCTACCTACCTGGTTGCCTACCTGACCCAAACGTGAGGTCCCTGTAAGCTCTGTAGCCACGGTGATTAGAACTATCCGATTGGGTAGCGCAGTAGGTGCTACTGTCACTATAACAACCACATCACTGGTCTGACTACAGAGCACATCATAGACTATAACAACCACATCACTGGTCTGACTACAGAGCACATCATAGACTATAACAACCACATCACGGATCTGAATACAGAGCACATCATAGACTATAACAACCACATCACTGGTCTGACTACAGAGCACATCATAGACTATAACAACCACATCACTGGTCTGACTACAGAGCACATCATAGACTATAACAACCACATCACTGGTCTGACTACAGAGCACATCATAGACTATAACAACCACATCACTGGTCTGACTACAGAGCACATCATAGACTATAACAACCACATCACTGGTCTGACTACAGAGCACATCATAGACTATAACAACCACATCACTGGTCTGACTACAGAGCACATCATAGACTATAACAACCACATCACTGGTCTGACTACAGAGCACATCATAGACTATAACAACCACATCACTGGTCTGACTACAGAGCACATCATAGACTATAACAACCACATCACTGGTCTGACTACAGAGCACATCATAGACTATAACAACCACATCACTGGTCTGACTACAGAGCACATCATAGACTATAACAACCACATCACTGATCTGACTAGAATTTCATCCTACAGTCCAATTAGACTAGAAGTGTGTGTGTGTGTGTGTGTGTGTGTGTGTGTGTGTGTGTGTGTGTGTGTGTGATTGCGTGTGTGTGTGTGTGTGTGTGTGTGATTGCGTGTGTGTGTGTGTGTGTGATTGCGTGTGTGTGTGTGTGTGATTGCGTGTGTGTGTGTGTGTGTGTGTGTGTGTGTGTGTGTGTGTGTGTGTGTGTGTGTGTGTGTGTGTGTGTGATTGCGTGTGTGTGTGTGTGTGATTGCGTGTGTGAGAGAGAGTGTGACCTGACACCAGAGAGATGCTGTGATGGGTTGTAGTTACTGAGACAATGCACGGAACCTCATTGTTTTCCCAACGTGTTCTTCTTCTCCTCTTTCTTCTACCTCTCCTCCTCTTCTTCATCCTCCTCCTCTTCCTCCTGGTATTGTGTTTGTATTTATTATGGTTCCTGTCCAGTCAGCAGCTACTCTTCCTCCTCCTCCTCTTCCTCCTGGTATTGTGTTTGTATTTATTATGGTTCCTGTCGAGGCAGCAGCTACTCTTCCTCATCCTCTTCCTCCTGGTATTGTGTTTGTATTTATTATGGTTCCTGTCGAGGCAGCAGCTACTCTTCCTCCTCCTCCTCTTCCTCCTGGTATTGTGTTTGTATTTATTATGGTTCCTGTCGAGTCAGCAGCTACTCTTCTTCCTCCTCCTCTTCCTCCTGGTATTGTGTTTGTATTTATTATGGTTCCTGTCGAGTCAGCAGCTACTCTTCTTCCTCCTCCTCCTCTTCCTCCTGGTATTGTGTTTGTATTTATTATGGTTCCTGTCGAGGCAGCAGCTACTCTTCCTGGGGTCCGGCAAAATCAAGGCAGTTCTACGTTTCAAAAACTTTACAATACATTCATACCAGATTCCACCAAATATTAAGACCAGACCGTTTCATCAGACCTAATGGGGTTTGACATGAGGGGTGGACTGGGACAACTGGAGGGAGGGGGGAAGGGTTAGGAGAAGAGAGGGAGAGAGAGAGGGAGGGGGGAAGGCTTAGGAGAAGAGAGGGAGAGAGAGAGGGGAGGTGGAGGAGAAGAGAGGGAGGGAGAGGGGGGAAAGGGAGGGAGGGGGGAAGGGTTAGGAGAAGAGAGGGAGAGAGAGAGGGAGGGGGGAAGGGTTAGGAGAAGAGAGGGAGAGAGAGAGAGGGGGAGGGGGGAAGGGTGAGGAGAAGAGAGGGAGAGAGAGAGGGAGGGGGGAAGGGTTAGGAGAAGAGAGGGAGAGAGAGGGGGGAAAGGGAGGGAGGGGGAAAGGGTTAGGAGAAGAGAGGGAGAGAGAGAGGGGGGGAGGAGAGAGGGGAGAAGAGGGGGGTGGAGGAGGAGAGAGGGTAGGGAGAGGGTTAGGAAAAGACGGTGAGAGGGGGAGAAGGGGGGGTAGAGAGGAGAAGAGAGGAAGAAGAGGGGGTTGGGGAGGAGGAGAGAGAGAGAAGTTGGGGGGTGTTGGAGACGAGGAGAGGTGGGAAGACATGATGGAGGTGGAGGAGGAGAGAGGGGAGGAGAGGTGGAAGAGAGAAGGGGGCAAGGTGGAAGAGAGAGGTGCTAGAGGTGGAGGGGCGAGGGAGACAAGGAGAAGTTGTAGGTGGAGAGGTGGGTAAAGGAGGGAGAAAAATGATGCCAGCATTAAAGGTTTTTGACCTTTCGGGAAATTGAGAAGCTTTGTCCAGAACTTTTTGGTGAGAAAAAAAAAACCTATTTTAGAGACCAGAGACAGAAATGGTTTTCGACAGAGTAACAGAGTAATGTTGGGGATCCGGTACAGGGCATTTGGAAAGTATACAGACCCCTTTTTCAACATTTCATTACATTACAGACTTTATTCAAACTATCATTTAATCCATTTTATTTAATCATTTTTTAAAATAAGGCTGTAACGTTACAAAATGTGGGAAAAGTCACGGTTGTCTGAATCCAGTCCAGATGAACTGTAGAAAATGAACGTCTTCTTCTTCTTCTTCCATTTTGTTGTTTGTGTTTTATACAGGAAGTAGAAACGGAGTGGGAAAAAAACAGAACCAATATTCCTAGTTAAGGTCTCTATTCCTATAAGTCACGTTTCCCAGATTTTACTCTTCTTTTCGTTATATTATATATTATATGACACTTAGACTAACTGACATTTTTTTGTTGTTGTCGAAGCTAAACTTCTTTTTATTTTAAAACGTTTCTCTTCAGCTGATGAATTCATTTAATGGTACAAGTGTTGCTACAGCTTTAGGCCGAGGGCTATACATCCACACACCACATCAATAAGTGCACATTGAGCTAGAAATGTTTTTTTTTTTTTTTTTAATGTTATTTGGGTGTGCTTCTCAAATCACACCCTATTCCCTACGTGATGCACTACTTTTGCCTGTAGCCCTATGGGCCTCGTAGGGAATAGGGGGCCATTTGGGTAAACAAAAATTCTTATTTATTTATTTTCTTCCATCTCTTCAATATTGATTAGTTAGATGGGTCGAGGAGGCTCTTTTTAAAAAGCTTTTTACAAACGAACGCTGCGGATATGAAACACCTTGTAGGTCCCCTCAGGTGAAATACAGACAGGGTTTACATTAAGCTCACTCACTCCCTCTCTCTCTCTCTCTCTCTCTGTCTCTCTTTCTCTCTCTCTCTCTCTCTCTCTCTCTGTCTCTCTCTCTCTCTCTCTGTTTCTCTCTCTCTGTCTCTGTTTCTCTCTCTCTCTCTCTCTCCCTCTCTCTCTCTGTCTCTCTCTCTCTCTCTCTCTCTCTTTCTGTCCCTCCCTCCCTCCCTCCCTCCCTCCCTCCCTCCCTCCCTCCCTCCCTCCCTCCCTCCCTCCCTCCCTCCCTCCCTCCCTCCCTCCCTCCCTCCCTCCCTCTCTCTCTCTCTCTCTCCCTCCCTCCCTCCCTCTCTCCAGCAGCCTGTATACAGAGGCAGCTCTCAAACAACCAGCAAAACACAGCCCACACAATAAAACGTATCACATCTAATATTTATTCATCTCGGTTGAGTTCAGTCACTCAATTTACTGTGTGTTCTGCATCTCATATGGCACCCTATTCCCTACGTAAGTGCACTACTTTTCATCAGGGCCCTATGGTGGGCTTGGGTCAAAAGTAGTGCACTATATGGGGAATAAGGGTGCCATTTGGGATTCACATTGTGCAAAAGAATTGGCTCAGAAGTGCTTTGTGCATTAGCTGACGTCTTTGAGAGTTGTTTGGAGAAGGTTTTCTGTGTGTTTTATAACAGATTGTGTTGAACTTCAGTCTATTCCACATAGACTGTACATAAATCTGTGTTGAACTCCAATCTATTCCACATAGACTGTCTATAAATCTGTGTTGAACTCCAATCTATTCCACATAGACTGTCTATAAATCTGTGTTGAACTCCAATCTATTCCACATAGACTGTCTGTAAATCTGTGTTGAACTCCAATCTATTCCACATAGACTGTCTATAAATCTGTGTTGAACTCCAATCTATTCCACATAGACTGTCTATAAATCTGTGTTGATCTCCAATCTATTCCACATAGACTGTCAGTAAAGCTGGTATTCATATTGTTCAATGTTTCATTGGGAATAAAGATTGGAGATGAGAACTATTGGCCCAGATATTCACATCTAGAGCTGAGAACTACTAGCACAGATACACACATCTAGAGCTGAAAACTACTAGCCCAGTTAGATATACACATCTAGAGCTGAGAACTACTAGCCCAGTTAGATATACACATCTAGAGCTGAGTACTACTAGCCCAGTTAGATATACACATCTAGAGCTGAAAACTACTAGCCCAGTTAGATATACACATCTAGAGCTGAGAACTACTAACCCAGATATACACATCTAGAGCTGAAAACTACTAGCCCAGTTAGATATACACATCTAGAGCTGAGAACTACTAGCCCAGATATACAACACATCTAGAGCTGAGAACTACTAGTCCAGATATACAACACATCTAGAGCTGAGAACTACTAGCCCAGTTAGATATACACATCTAGAGCTGAAAACTACTAACCCAGATATACAACACATCTAGAGCTGAGAACTACTAGTCCAGATATACAACACATCTAGAGCTGAGAACTACTAGCCCAGTTAGATATACACATCTAGAGCTGAGAACTACTAGCCCAGATATACAACACATCTAGAGCTGAGAACTACTAACCCAGATATACACATCTAGAGCTGAGAACTACTAGCCCAGTTGGATATACACATCTAGAGCTGAGAACTACTAGCCCAGATATACAACACATCTAGAGCTGAAAACTACTAGCCCAGTTAGATATACACATCTAGAGCTGAGTACTACTAGCCCAGTTAGATATACACATCTAGAGCTGAGAACTACTAGCCCAGATATACACATCTAGAGCTGAGAACTACTAGCCCAGTTATATATACACATCTAGAGCTGAGAACTACTAGCCCAGATACACTCATCTAGAGCTGAAAACTACTAGCCCAGTTAGATTTACACATCTAGGGCTGAGAACTACTAGCCCAGTTAGATATACACATCTAGAGCTGAAAACTACTAGTCCAGATATACAACACATCTAGAGCTGAGAACTACTAGCCCAGATACACACATCTAGAGCTGAGAACTACTAGCCCAGATATTCACATCTAGAGCTGAGAACTACTAGCCCAGATGTACACATCTAGAGCTGAGAACTACTAATCCAGATATACAACACATCTAGACCTGAAAACTACTAGCCCAGTTAGATATACACATCTAGAGCTGAGAACTACTAGCCCAGTTCGATATACACATCTAGAGCTGAGAACTACTAGCACAGATACACACATCTAGAGCTGAAAACAACTAGCCCAGTTAGATATACACATCTAGAGCTGAGAACTACTAGCCCAGTTAGATATACACATCTAGAGCTGAGTACTACTAGCCCAGTTAGATATACACATCTAGAGCTGAAAACTACTAGCCCAGTTAGATATACACATCTAGAGCTGAGAACTACTAACCCAGTTAGATATACAACACATCTAGAGCTGAGAACTACTAGCCCAGTTAGATATACACATCTAGAGCTGAGTACTACTAGCCCAGTTAGATATACACATCTAGAGCTGAGAACTACTAGCCCAGATACACACATCTAGAGCTGAAAACTACTAGCCCAAATATACAACACATCTATACTTGAGAACTACCAGCCCAGATATACAACACATCTAGAGCTGAGAACTACTAGCCCAGTTAGATATACACATCTAGAGCTGAGTATTACTAGCCCAGTTAGATATACAAATCTAGAGCTGAGAACTACTAGCCCAGATACACACATCTAGAGCTGAAAACTACTAGCCCAAATATACAACACATCTAAAATTGAGAACTACTAGCCCAGATATACAACACATCTAGAGCTGAGAACTACTAGCCCAGTTAGATATACACATCTAGAGCTGAGAACTACTAGCCCAGATATACACATATAGAGCTGAGAACTACTAGCCCAGATATACAACACATCTAGAGCTGAGAACTACTAGCCCAGTTAGATATACACATCTAGAGCTGAGAACTACTAGCCCAGATATACAACACATCTAGACTTGAGAACTACTAGCCCAGATATACAACACATCTAGAGCTGAAAACTACTAGCCCAGATATACACATCTAGACTTGAGAACTACTAGCCCAGATATACAACACATCTAGAGCTGAAAACTACTAGCCCAGATATACACATCTAGACTTGAGAACTACTAGCCCAGATATACAACACATCTAGACTTGAGAACTACTAGCCCAGATATACAACACATCTAGACTTGAGAACTACTAGCCCAGATATACAACACATCTAGACTTGAGAACTACTAGCCCAGATATACAACACATCTAGACTTGAGAACTACTAGCCCAGATATACAACACTCACGTTCATATCACATGCTGCTAATAGCATCATAGTTTTTGTCCAGAACATCAGCAATGTCATTGTTGTTCAGTTCCTGTTTTAGTCCTTGGGTAGATGTATTTGCTAAATGGATTCCTTATTGAATAGTTGCCAAAGCTCTCTTTAACCTCTCTCCTCATTCTACAAGTCTATCTGTCCAACCCCCTCCCTCCCTCGTTCTTTCTTTCTTTCTTTCTCTCTCTCTCTCTCTCTCTCTCTCTCTCTCTCTTCACTCAGAAGTCTTTCTCTATCTCTCTCTCTCTCTCTCTCTCTCTCTCTCTCTCTCTCTTCACTCAGAAGTCTTTCTCTATCTCTCTCTCTCTCTCTCTCTCTCTCTCTCTCTCTCTCTCTCTCTCTCTTCACTCAGAAGTCTTTCTCTATCTCCTCTCTCTCTCCTCTCCCCTCTCTCTTAATTCCACAAGTCTCTCCTCTCTCCTTCTCTCTTCACTCCAGTCCAAACCAAGGTAAAGGGTAACGGGGCAGGGCGTAGCCAGTCTAGTGATTAGGCCTTTAATAAGCAATAATTCATAGCTCACTCCTCACCCTGTCACACACACACACACACACACACACACACACACACACACACACACACACACACACACACACACACACACACACACTGGTCCTGTCACTATCAATGAGGGGATCTGTACGGCGGCACAATGCTTCAGGCAACATGGGCTGGTCTCATTAAATGTGCATTACGTTACCCCCACACACACACACACACACACACACACACACACACACACACACACACACACACACACACACACACAAACACACACACACACACAGACACACAGACACACACACAGGCACACACATACATACACACACACAGACACACACACATACATACACACACACAGACACACGCACACACACAGACACACACACACAGACACACACACACATACATACACACACACAGACACACACACACAGCCATACACACAGACACATACCTCCAGCGAAATGCATATATAATATCCTCCAGTTGTACTATATATAATATCCTCCAGTTCTACTATATATATAATATCCTCCAGTTCTACTATATATATAATATCCTCCAGTTCTACTATATATATAATATCCTCCAGTTCTACTATATATATAATATCCTCCAGTTCTACTATATATATAATATCCTCCAGTTCTACTATATATATAATATCCTCCAGTTCTACTATATAATATCCTCCAGTTCTACTATATATAATATCCTCCAGTTATACTATATATATAATATCCTCCAGTTCTACTATATAATATCCTCCAGTTCTACTATATATATAATATCCTCCAGTTCTACTATATATATAATATCCTCCAGTTCTACTATATATATAATATCCTCCAGTTCTACTATATAATATCCTCCAGTTCTACTATATATATAATATCCTCCAGTTCTACTATATATATAATATCCTCCAGTTCTACTATATATATAATATCCTCCAGTTCTACTATATATATAATATCCTCCAGTTCTACTATGTATATAATATCCTCCAGTTCTACTATATATATAATATCCTCCAGTTCTACTATATATATAATATCCTCCAGATCTACTATATAATATCCTCCAGTTCTACTATATATATAATATCCACCAGTTCTACTATATATATAATATCCTCCAGTTCTACTTTATATATAATATCCTCCAGTTCTACTATATATATAATATCCTCCAGATCTACTATATAATATCCTCCAGTTCTACTATATATATAATATCCTCCAGTTCTACTATATATATAATATCCTCCAGTTCTACTATATATATAATATCCTCCAGTTCTACTATATAATATCCTCCAGTTCTACTATATATATAATATCCTCCAGTTCTACTATATAATATCCTCCAGTTCTACTATATATATAATATCCTCCAGTTCTACTATATAATATCCTCCAGTTCTACTATATATATAATATCCTCCAGTTCTACTATATATATAATATCCTCCAGTTCTACTATATATATAATATCCTCCAGTTCTACTATATATATAATATCCTCCAGTTCTACTATATATATAATATCCTCCAGTTCTACTATATATATAATATCCTCCAGTTCTACTATATATATAATATCCTCCAGTTCTACTATATATATAATATCCACCAGTTCTACTATATATATAATATCCTCCAGTTGTACTATATATATAATATCCTCCAGTTCTACTATATATATAATATCCTCCAGTTCTACTATATATATAATATCCTCCAGTTCTACTATACATATAATATCCTCCAGTTCTACTATATATATAATATCCTCCAGATCTACTATATACATAATATCCTCCAGTTCTACTATATATATAATATCCTCCAGTTCTACTATATAATATCCTCCAGTTCTACTATATATATAATATCCTCCAGTTCTACTATATATATAATATCCTCCAGTTCTACTATATATATAATATCCTCCAGTTCTACTATATATATAATATCCTCCAGTTCTACTATATATATAATATCCTCCAGTTCTACTATATATATAATATCCTCCAGTTCTACTATATAATATCCTCCAGTTCTACTATATAATATCCTCCAGTTCTACTATATATATAATATCCTCCAGTTCTACTATATAATATCCTCCAGTTCTACTATATATAATATCCTCCAGTTCTACTATATATATAATATCCACCAGTTCTACTATATATATAATATCCTCCAGTTGTACTATATATATAATATCCTCCAGTTCTACTATATATATAATATCCTCCAGTTCTACTATATATATAATATCCTCCAGTTCTACTATACATATAATATCCTCCAGTTCTACTATATATATAATATCCTCCAGATCTACTATATATATAATATCCTCCAGTTCTACTATATATATAATATCCTCCAGATCTACTATATATATAATATCCTCCAGTTCTACTATATATATAATATCCTCCAGTTCTACTATATAATATCCTCCAGTTCTACTATATATATAATATCCTCCAGTTCTACTATATAATATCCTCCAGTTCTACTATATAATATCCTCCAGTTCTACTATATATAATATCCTCCAGTTCTACTATATATAATATCCTCTAGTTCTACTATATATATAATATCCTCCAGTTCTACTATATAATATCCTCCAGTTCTACTATATATATAATATCCTCCAGATCTACTATATAATATCCTCCAGATCTACTATATATATAATATCCTCCAGTTCTACTATATATATAATATCCTCCAGTTCTACTATATATAATATCCTCCAGTTCTAATATATATATAATATCCTCCAGTTCTACTATATAATATCCTCCAGATCTACTATATATATAATATCCTCCAGATCTACTATATAATATCCTCCAGTTCTACTATATAATATCCTCCAGTTCTACTATATATAATATCCTCCAGTTCTACTATATATAATATCTTCCAGTTCTACTATATATATAATATCCCCCAGTTCTACTATATATAATATCCTCCAGTTGTACTGTATATATAATATCCTCCAGTTCTACTATATAATATCCTCCAGTTCTACTATATAATATCCTCCAGTTCTACTATATATATATAATATCCTCCAGTTCTACTATATATATAATATCCTCCAGTTCTACTATATATATAATATCCTCCAGTTCTACTATATAATATCCTCCAGTTCTACTATATATATAATATCCTCCAGTTCTACTATATATATAATATCCTCCAGATCTACTATATATATAATATCCTCCAGTTCTACTATATATATAATATCCTCCAGTTCTACTATATATATAATATCCTCCAGTTCTACTATATATATATAATATCCTCCAGTTCTACTACATAATATCCTCCAGTTCTACTATATAATATCCTCCAGTTCTACTATATATATAATATCCTCCAGTTGTACTATATATATAATATCCTCCAGTTCTACTGTATATATAATATCCTCCAGTTGTACTATATATATAATATCCTCCAGTTCTACTATATATATAATATCCTCCAGTTCTACTATATATATAATATCCTCCAGTTCTACTATATAATATCCTCCAGTTCTACTATATATATAATATCCTCCAGTTCTACTATATAATATCCTCCAGTTCTACTATATATATAATATCCTCCAGTTCTACTATATATATAATATCCTCCAGTTCTACTATATAATATCCTCCAGTTCTACTATATATATAATATCCTCCAGTTCTACTATATAATGTCCTCCAGTTGTACTATATATATATAATATCCTCCAGTTCTACTATATATATAATATCCTCCAGTTCTACTATATAATATCCTCCAGTTCTACTATATATATAATATCCTCCAGTTGTACTATATATATAATATCCTCCAGTTCTACTATATATATAATATCCTCCAGTTCTACTATATATATAATATCCTCCAGTTCTACTATATATATAATATCCTCCAGTTCTACTATATATATAATATCCTCCAGATCTACTATATATATAATATCCTCCAGTTCTACTATATATATAATATCCTCCAGTTCTACTATATATATAATATCCTCCAGTTCTACTATATATATAATATCCTCCAGTTCTACTATATATATAATATCCTCCAGTTCTAATATATATATATAATATCCTCCAGTTCTACTATATATATAATATCCTCCAGTTCTACTATATATACAATATCCTCCAGTTCTACTATATATATAATATCCTCCAGTTCTACTATATAATATCCTCCAGTTCTACTATATATATAATATCCTCCAGTTCTACTATATATATAATATCCTCCAGATCTACTATATATGTAATATCCTCCAGTTCTACTATATCTATAATATCCTCCAGATCTACTATATATATAATATCCTCCAGTTCTACTATATATATAATATCCTCCAGTTGTACTGTATATATAATATCCTCCAGTTCTACTATATATAATATCCTCCAGTTCTACTATATATATAATATCCTCCAGTTCTACTATATATATAATATCCTCCAGTTCTACTATATAATATCCTCCAGTTCTACTATATATATAATATCCTCCAGTTCTACTATATATATAATATCCTCCAGTTCTACTATATAATATCCTCCAGTTCTACTATATATATAATATCCTCCAGTTCTACTATATATATAATATCCTCCAGTTCTACTATATATATAATATCCTCCAGTTGTACTGTATATATAATATCCTCCAGTTCTACTATATATAATATCCTCCAGTTCTACTATATATATAATATCCTCCAGTTCTACTATATAATATCCTCCAGTTCTACTATATATATAATATCCTCCAGTTCTACTATATAATATCCTCCAGTTCTACTATATATATAATATCCTCCAGTTCTACTATATATATAATATCCTCCAGTTCTACTATATATATAATATCCTCCAGTTCTACTATATAATATCCTCCAGTTCTACTATATATATAATATCCTCCAGTTCTACTATATAATATCCTCCAGTTCTACTATATATATAATATCCTCCAGTTCTACTATATAATATCCTCCAGTTCTACTATATATATAATATCCTCCAGTTCTACTACATATATAATATCCTCCAGTTCTACTATATATATAATATCCTCCAGTTCTACTATATATATAATATCCTCCAGTTCTACTATATATATAATATCCTCCAGTTCTACTATATATATAATATCCTCCAGTTCTACTATATATATAATATCCTCCAGTTCTACTATATATATAATATCCTCCAGTTCTACTATATATATAATATCCTCCAGTTCTACTATATATATAATATCCTAGTTCTACTATATATAATATCCTCCAGTTCTACTATATATATAATATCCTCCAGTTCTACTATATATATAATATCCTCCAGTTCTACTATATATATAAATATCCTCCAGTTCTACTATATATATAATATCCTATATATAATATCCTCCAGTTCTACTATATATATAATATCCTCCAGTTCTACTATATATATAATATCCTCCAGTTCTACTATATATATAATATCCTCCAGTTCTACTATATAATATCCTCCAGTTCTACTATATAATATCCTCCAGTTCTACTATATATATAATATCCTCCAGTTCTACTATATATATAATATCCTCCAGTTCTACTATATATATAATATCCTCCAGTTCTACTATATATATAATATCCTCCAGTTCTACTATATATATAATATCCTCCAGATCTACTATATAATATCCTCCAGTTCTACTATATATATAATATCCTCCAGATCTACTATATATATAATATCCTCCCACTGTATATATAATATCCTCCAGCTCTACTATATATATAATATCCTCCAGTTCTACTATATAATATCCTCCATACTATATAATATCCTCCAGTTCTACTATATATATAATATCCTCCAGTTCTACTATATATATAATATCCTCCAGTTCTACTATATAATATCCTCCAGTTCTACTATATAATATCCTCCAGTTCTACTATATATATAATATCCTCCAGTTCTACTATATAAAATATCCTCCAGTTCTACTATATATATAATATCCTCCAGTTCTACTATATAATATCCTCCAGTTCTACTATATATATAATATCCTCCAGTTCTACTATATATATAATATCCTCCAGTTCTACTATATATATAATATCCTCCAGTTCTACTATATAATATCCTCCAGTTCTACTATATATATAATATCCTCCAGTTCTACTATATAATATCCTCCAGTTCTACTATATATATAATATCCTCCAGTTCTACTATATATATAATATCCTCCAGTTCTACTATATATATAATATCCTACTATATATATAATATCCTCCAGTTCTACTATATATATAATATCCTCCAGTTCTACTATATAATATCCTCCAGTTCTACTATATATATAATATCCTCCAGTTCTACTATATATATAATATCCTCCAGTTCTACTATATAATATCCTCCAGTTCTACTATATATATAATATCCTCCAGTTCTACTATATATATAATATCCTCCAGTTCTACTATATATATAATATCCTCCAGTTCTACTATATAATATCCTCCAGTTCTACTATATATATAATATCCTCCAGTTCTACTATATAATATCCTCCAGTTCTACTATATATATAATATCCTCCAGTTCTACTATATATAATATCCTCCAGTTCTACTATATATATAATATCCTCCAGTTGTACTATATATATAATATCCTCCAGTTCTACTATATATAATATCCTCCAGTTCTACTATATATATAATATCCTCCAGATCTACTATATAATATCCTCCAGTTCTACTATATATATAATATCCTCCAGATCTACTATATATATAATATCCTCCAGATCTACTGCATTTATAATATCCTCCAGTTCTACTATATATATAATATCCTCCAGATCTACTATATATATAATATCCTCCAGATCTACTGTATATATAATATCCTCCAGTTCTACTATATATATAATATCCTCCAGTTCTACTATATAATATCCTCCAGTTCTACTATATATATAAAATCCTCCAGTTCTACTATATATATAATATCCTCCAGTTCTACTATATAATATCCTCCAGTTCTACTATATATATAATATCCTCCAGTTCTACTATATATAATATCCTCCAGTTCTACTATATATATAATATCCTCCAGTTCTACTATATATATAATATCCTCCAGTTCTACTATATATAATATCCTCCAGTTCTACTATATATATAATATCCTCCAGTTCTACTATATAATATCCTCCAGTTCTACTATATATATAATATCCTCCAGTTCTACTATATATATAATATCCTCCAGTTCTACTATATATATAATATCCTCCAGTTCTACTATATATATAATATCCTCCAGTTCTACTATATAATATCCTCCAGTTCTACTATATATATAATATCCTCCAGTTCTACTATATAATATCCTCCAGTTCTACTATATATATAATATCCTCCAGTTCTACTATGTATAATATCCTCCAGTTCTACTATATATAAATCCTCCAGTTCTACTATATAATATCCTCCAGTTCTACTATATATATAATATCCTCCAGTTCTACTATATAATATCCTCCAGTTCTACTATATATATAATATCCTCCAGTTCTACTATATATATAATATCCTCCAGTTCTACTATATATATAATATCCTCCAGTTCTACTATATAATATAATATCCTCCAGTTCTACTATATATATAATATCCTCCAGTTCTACTATATAATATCCTCCAGTTCTACTATATATATAATATCCTCCAGTTCTACTATATATATAATATCCTCTAGTTCTACTATATATATAATATCCTCCAGTTCTACTATATATATATATAATATCCTCCAGTTCTACTATATATATAATATCCTCCAGTTCTACTATATATATAATATCCTCCAGTTCTACTATATATATAATATCCTCCAGTTCTACTATATATAATATCCTCCAGTTCTACTATATATATAATATCCTCCAGTTCTACTATATATATAATATCCTCCAGTTCTACTATATATATAATATCCTCCAGTTCTACTATATATATAATATCCTCCAGTTCTACTATATATATATAATATCCTCCAGTTCTACTATATATATAATATCCTCCAGTTCTACTATATATATAATATCCTCCAGTTCTACTATATATATAATATCCTCCAGTTCTACTATATATATAATATCCTCCAGTTCTACTATATAATATCCTCCAGTTCTACTATATATATAATATCCTCCAGTTCTACTATATATATAATATCCTCCAGTTCTACTATATATATAATATCCTCCAGTTCTACTATATAATATCCTCCAGTTCTACTATATAATATCCTCCAGTTCTACTATATATATAATATCCTCCAGTTCTACTATATATATAATATCCTCCAGTTCTACTATATATATAATATCCTCCAGTTCTACTATATATATAATATCCTCCAGTTCTACTATATATATAATATCCTCCAGATCTACTATATAATATCCTCCAGTTCTACTATATATATAATATCCTCCAGATCTACTATATATATAATATCCTCCAGATCTACTGTATATATAATATCCTCCAGTTCTACTATATATATAATATCCTCCAGTTCTACTATATAATATCCTCCAGTTCTACTATATAATATCCTCCAGTTCTACTATATATATAATATCCTCCAGTTCTACTATATATATAATATCCTCCAGTTCTACTATATAATATCCTCCAGTTCTACTATATAATATCCTCCAGTTCTACTATATATATAATATCCTCCAGTTCTACTATATAAAATATCCTCCAGTTCTACTATATATATAATATCCTCCAGTTCTACTATATAATATCCTCCAGTTCTACTATATATATAATATCCTCCAGTTCTACTATATATATAATATCCTCCAGTTCTACTATATATATAATATCCTCCAGTTCTACTATATAATATCCTCCAGTTCTACTATATATATAATATCCTCCAGTTCTACTATATAATATCCTCCAGTTCTACTATATATATAATATCCTCCAGTTCTACTATATATATAATATCCTCCAGTTCTACTATATATATAATATCCTCCAGTTCTACTATATATAATATCCTCCAGTTCTACTATATATATAATATCCTCCAGTTCTACTATATAATATCCTCCAGTTCTACTATATAATATCCTCCAGTTCTACTATATAATATCCTCCAGTTCTACTATATATATAATATCCTCCAGTTCTACTATATAATATCCTCCAGTTCTACTATATATATAATATCCTCCAGTTCTACTATATATAATATCCTCCAGTTCTACTATATATATAATATCCTCCAGTTCTACTATATATATAATATCCTCCAGTTCTACTATATATAATATCCTCCAGTTCTACTATATATATAATATCCTCCAGATCTACTATATAATATCCTCCAGTTCTACTATATATATAATATCCTCCAGATCTACTATATATATAATATCCTCCAGATCTACTGCATATATAATATCCTCCAGTTCTACTATATATATAATATCCTCCAGATCTACTATATATATAATATCCTCCAGATCTACTGTATATATAATATCCTCCAGTTCTACTATATATATAATATCCTCCAGTTCTACTATATAATATCCTCCAGTTCTACTATATATATAAAATCCTCCAGTTCTACTATATATATAATATCCTCCAGTTCTACTATATAATATCCTCCAGTTCTACTATATATATAATATCCTCCAGTTCTACTATATATAATATCCTCCAGTTCTACTATATATATAATATCCTCCAGTTCTACTATATATATAATATCCTCCAGTTCTACTATATATAATATCCTCCAGTTCTACTATATATATAATATCCTCCAGTTCTACTATATAATATCCTCCAGTTCTACTATATATATAATATCCTCCAGTTCTACTATATATATAATATCCTCCAGTTCTACTATATATATAATATCCTCCAGTTCTACTATATATATAATATCCTCCAGTTCTACTATATAATATCCTCCAGTTCTACTATATATATAATATCCTCCAGTTCTACTATATAATATCCTCCAGTTCTACTATATATATAATATCCTCCAGTTCTACTATGTATAATATCCTCCAGTTCTACTATATATAAATCCTCCAGTTCTACTATATAATATCCTCCAGTTCTACTATATATATAATATCCTCCAGTTCTACTATATAATATCCTCCAGTTCTACTATATATATAATATCCTCCAGTTCTACTATATATATAATATCCTCCAGTTCTACTATATATATAATATCCTCCAGTTCTACTATATAATATAATATCCTCCAGTTCTACTATATATATAATATCCTCCAGTTCTACTATATAATATCCTCCAGTTCTACTATATATATAATATCCTCCAGTTCTACTATATATATAATATCCTCTAGTTCTACTATATATATAATAT
>NW_027258022.1:175000-180000 GCF_045791955.1 Oncorhynchus clarkii lewisi
ACAAAAGTACACATTCTTCTGGTCTCTCTGACCACTTGAGAGGTGATTTACCCCCTGAGTATTACCATTCTGACCTCTCCTCTCCTCTCCTCTCCTCTCCTCTGCTCTCCTATCCTCTCCTCTCTCTTTCCCTCTTTCCCTCCTCCTCTCCATGGAGTAACATTAATATTTCAGAAGTTCGATCTACACTGAGTGTAGAAAACATTAGGAACACCTTCCTAATATTGAGATGCACCCTCGTTTTGCCCTCAGAACATCCTCAATTCGTCAGGGCATGGACTCTACAAGCTGTCGAATACCCATTTTGACACCAATGCTTCCCACAGTTGTGTCAAGTTGACTGGGTGTCCTTTGGGTGGTGGACCGTTCTTGATACACACAGGAAACTGTTGAGCGTGGAAAACCCAGCAGCGTTGCAGTTCTTGACGCACCTGGCACCTCCTACCACACCCTGTTCAAAGGCACTTCAATAATTTGTCTTGTCCATTTACCCTCTGAATAGCACACATACACAATCCATGTCTCTGTTGTCTCAAGGCTTGAAAATCCTTTTTTTAAACTGATTGAAGTGGATTTAACAGGTGACATCAACACGGGATCATAGCTTTTCAGCCGGATTCACCTGGTCAGTCTGTGTCATGGAGAGAGCAGGTGTTCCTAATGATTCACCTGGTCAGTCTGTGTCATGGAGAGAGCAGGTGTTCCTAATGATTCACCTGGTCAGTCTGTGTCATGGAGAGAGCAGGTGTTCCTAATGTTTTGTCCACTCAGTGTATGTTCACTATACAACACCAGTACTATAGTACTATACAGGGATCTCAGTGTCTGTTCACTATATAACACCAGTACTATAGTACTATACAGGGATCTCAGTGTCTGTTCACTATATAACACCAGTACTATAGTACTATACAGGGATCTCAGTGTCTGTTCACTATATAACACCAGTACTATAGTACTATACAGGGATCTCAGTGTCTGTTCATTATATAACACCAGTACTATAGTACTATACAGGGATCTCAGTGTCTGTTCACTATATAACACCAGTACTATAGTACTATACAGGGATCTCAGTGTCTGTTCACTATATAACACCAGTACTATAGTACTATACAGGGATCTCAGTGTCTGTTCACTATATAACACCAGTACTATAGTACTATACAGGGATCTCAGTGTCTGTTCACTATATAACACCAGTACTATAGTACTATACAGGGATCTCAGTGTCTGTTCACTATATAACACCAGTACTATAGTACTATACAGGGATCTCAGTGTCTGTTCATTATATAACACCAGTACTATAGTACTATACAGGGATCTCAGTGTCTGTTCACTATATAACACCAGTACTATAGTACTATACAGGGATCTCAGTGTCTGTTCACTATACAACACCAGTACTATACAGGGATCTCAGTGTCTGTTCACTATATAACACCAGTACTATAGTACTATACAGGGATCTCAGTGTCTGTTCATTATATAACACCAGTACTATACAGGGATCTCAGTGTCTGTTCATTATATAACACCAGTACTATAGTACTATACAGGGATCTCAGTGTCTGTTCATTATATAACACCAGTACTATAGTACTATACAGGGATCTCAGTGTCTGTTCATTATATAACACCAGTACTATACAGGGATCTCAGTGTCTGTTCATTATATAACACCAGTACTATAGTACTATACAGGGATCTCAGTGTCTGTTCATTATATAACACCAGTACTATAGTACTATACAGGGATCTCAGTGTCTGTTCATTATATAACACCAGTACTATAGTACTATACAGGGATCTCAGTGTCTGTTCACTATATAACACCAGTACTATAGTACTATACAGGGATCTCAGTGTCTGTTCATTATATAACACCAGTACTATAGTACTATACAGGGATCTCAGTGTCTGTTCATTATATAACACCAGTACTATAGTACTATACAGGGATCTCAGTGTCTGTTCACTATACAACACCAGTACTATAGTACTATACAGGGATCTCAGTGTCTGTTCACTATACAACACCAGTACTATAGTACTATACAGGGATCTCAGTGTCTGTTCATTATATAACACCAGTACTATAGTACTATACAGGGATCTCAGTGTCTGTTCACTATATAACACCAGTACTATAGTACTATACAGGGATCTCAGTGTCTGTTCATTATATAACACCAGTACTATAGTACTATACAGGGATCTCAGTGTCTGTTCATTATATAACACCAGTACTATACAGGGATCTCAGTGTCTGTTCATTATATAACACCAGTACTATACAGGGATCTCAGTGTCTGTTCACTATACAACACCAGTACTATAGTACTATACAGGGATCTCAGTGTATGTTCACTATACAACATCAGCACTATACAGGGATCTCAGTGTACTGTATGTTCATTATACAACACCAGTACTATACAAAGTATTCTGACACCTTCCCTTTTCCCCAAAGCCTTATTCTAAAAAAATCGAATCAAATCTAATTGTATTTGTCACATGCGCCGAATAGCTTACAATGAAATGCTCACTTACAAGCTCAACAATGCAGAATAAATTGTAACAATAACACCCCATAACAACTCGACAATACCCCATGATGACATCACAATAACCCATAATGACATCACAATACCCCATGACGACATCACAATACCCCATGATGACATCACAATAACCCATAATGACATCACAATACCCCATGATGACATCACAATACCCCATGATGACATCACAATAACCCATAATGACATCACAATACCCTATAATGAAAAAGTGAAAATAGGTTTTAAGGCATTTTTTGCAAATGTAAAACCCTAAGTATTCAGACTCTTCGCTATGAGACTCGAAATTTAGCTCAGCTGCATCCTGTTTCCATTGATCATCCTTGAGATGTTTCTACAACTTGATTGGAGTCCACCTGTGGTAAATGAAATTGATTGGACATGATTTGGAAAGGCACACAACTGTCTGTATAAAGGTCCCACAGTTGACAGTGCATGTCAGAGCAAAAACCAAGCAATGAGTTCAAAGGAATTGTCCGTAGAGCTCTGAGACAGGATTGTGTCGAGGCACAGATCTGGGGAAGGGTACCAAAAAATGTCTGCGGCATTGAAGTTCCCCAAGAACACAGTGGCCTCCATCACTCTTAAATGGAAGAAGTTTGGAACCACCAAGACTCTTCCTAGAGCTGGCAGCCCATTTGGAGTTTGCCAAAAGGCACCTAAAGGACTCTCAAACCATGAGAAACAAGATTCTCTGATCTGATGAAACCAAGATTGAACTCTTTTGGCCTGAATGCCAAGCGTCACGTCTGGAGGAAACGTCTGGTGACCCTTGATGAAAACCTGCTCCAGAGAGCTCGGGACCTCAGACTGGGGAGGAAGTTCACATTCCAAGAGGTCAACGATCCTAAGCACACAGCCAAGAGAATACATGAGTGGCTTCGGGAAAAGTCTCTGAATGTCATTGAGTGACCCAACCAGAGCCCGGACTTGAACCCGATCGAACATATCAAATCAAATCAGATGTTATTTGTTACATGCGCCAAATACAAGAAGTGTGGAACTTATAGTGAAATGCTTACTTCCAAGCCCTTAACCAACCATGAAGTTTTAAGAAAATACAACAAAAAAGTTGAAAAAAAAAATACAGGAGGGGACGGAGCACACTCCCCTGAGGGGCCCCTGTGTTGAGGATCAGCGTGGAAGATGTGTTGTTGCCTACCCTTACCACCTGGGGGCGGCCCGTCAGGAAGTCCAGGATCCAGTTGCAGAGGGAGGTGTTTAGTCCCAGGGTCCTTAGCTTAGTGATGAGCTTTGAGGGCACTATGGTGTTGAACGCTGAGCTGTAGTCAATGAACAGCATAAGGATTCCTTGTTTTCCGGGTGGGAAAGGGCAGGGTGGAGTGCAATAGAGATTGCACAATCTGTGTATCTGTTGGGGCGGTATGCAAATTAGAGTGGGTCTAGGTTTTCTGGGATAATGGTGTTGATGTGAGCCGTGACCAGCCTTTCAAAGCACTTCATGGCTACAGATGTGAGTGCTACGGGTCGGTAGTCATTTAGGCAGGTTACCTTTGTTCTTATGCTCAGGTACTATGGTGGTCTGCTTGAAACGTGTTGGTGTTACAGACTCAGACAGGGAGAGGTTGAAAATGTCAGTGAAGACACTTGCCAGTTGGTCAGCGCATGCTCGGAGTGCACGTCCTGGTAATCCATCTAGCCCTGTGGCCTTGTGAATGACCTGTTTAAAGATCTTACTCACATCAGCCGCAGAGAGCGTGATCACACAGACAGAACAGCTGGTGCACTCATGCATGTTTCAGTGTTACTTGCCTCGAAGCGAGCATAGAAGAGATGTTCTGGGGTTTACGGTGTGTCAGGACAGGCAGAACTACAGGGCTGAAGAGATGTTCTGACAGACAGAACTACAGGGCTGAAGAGATGTTCTGGGGTTTACAGTGTGTCAGGACAGACAGAACTACAGGGCTGAAGAGATGTTCTGAGCGTTTACAGTGTGTCAGGACAGACAGAACTAGAGCCCTCAACCCTACTGTATTTAACCCAGAGGAGAGAAGAGGGATGGAGGGATGGTGGAGGGATGGAGGGATGGAGGGATGGAGGGATGGAGGGATGATGGAGGGATGGAGGGAGGAAGAGAAGGAGGAGAGTACTTTGATAACGTATCTATCGTTAATGGACGTGTATCGACTGGCTGGTGTGAAACTGAAGTGGATATTACGTGTCAGGAGGGACTTGTCTGTGTCTTGTGTGTGTGTGTGTGTCTGTGTTCGTTTGATCCTGAGTGACTGGCTGTAGTGTATCTCTGAGAATCATATTGCAGTAAATGGAAGGGTGAGGTCATAGATCTGACACCCAATGAATTAATCAGACACAAGAGCTGTGTCATCACACTCACGCAAACACACACACACACGCACACAAATACACACACTCACGCACACAAATACACACACT
>NW_027258022.1:182500-205791 GCF_045791955.1 Oncorhynchus clarkii lewisi
ATGCAGAGCTCCCGTTTTGTTGTGATACAGACCTCCCTTGTTGTTGTGATGCAGGGTATCCCTTGTTGTTGTGATGTAGATCTCCCTTGTTGTTGTCATGCAGGGCTCCCTTGTTGTTGTCATGCAGATCTCCCTTGTTGTTGTCATGCAGATCTCCCTTGTTGTTGTGATGCAGAGCTCCCGTTTTGTTGTGATGCAGGACTCCCTTGTTGTTGTGATGCAGAGCTCCCGTTTTGTTGTGATACAGACCTCCCTTGTTGTTGTGATGCAGGGTATCCCTTGTTGTTGTGATGTAGATCTCCCTTGTTGTTGTCATGCAGGGCTCCCTTGTTGTTGTCATGCAGATCTCCCTTGTTGTTGTCATGCAGATCTCCCTTGTTGTTGTCATGCAGATCTCCCTTGTTGTTGTCATGCATATCTCCCTTGTTGTTGTCATGCAGGGCTCCTTGTTGTTGTCATGCAGGGCCCCCTTGTTGTTGTGATGCAGATCTCCCTTGTTGTTGTCATGCAGATCTCCCTTGTTGTTGTCATGCAGGGCCCCTTGTTGTTGTCATGCAGGGCCCCCTTGTTGTTGTCATGCAGATCTCCCTTGTTGTTGTCATGCAGATCTCCCTTGTTGTTGTCATGCAGGGCCCCTTGTTGTTGTCATGCAGGGCCCCCTTGTTGTTGAAAAGATTAATCCCTCTCAATGCAACTGCTTCAAAAAAGGTTAGATTGAATAAATACATTTGATTGATAATTATACTAATTGTGGATACACTCCAGTCGCTAGTCCCCCTCAAATGTCACCTCAACATTGACGTGGAACCTCCGTTCTGTTGCCGGGGACGACGACCTCTGTCTGATGACACTGAGGGGTTGCGAGGTCAAACCAACGGGAGGACACACAGACTTCAAGTCATGCAGAAAGGAGCTGAAAACATACACATACACACACACACACAAACACACACACACACACACACACACTCTCTCCCTGTCTTAAACACACAAAAGAACACACACTTACACAAACACACGCACCACACACACACACACACACACAAACGCGCGCACACACACACACACACTCCCTGTCTTAAACACACAAAACACACACTTACACAAACACACACACACAACACAAACATACACACACACCATACACACACACAGACACACACACACACACACACACACACAAACACACAAACACACACACTCTCTCTTCCTGTCTTACACACACAGACCATACACGAAAAAACAAACATACACACACACACTGACACAGTCACTCCCACTCTCACACAGACACACGGCCCCCTGCCCCCAACCTGTCAGAGCCAGTCTATAGTGAGTCACAACCCCGTGTAGAAACACAAACGTGACCGAGGACAATTATAAACTCATCACACTGATCAGACTCACTCCCCCTCTCTACTCAACTCTCTATCTCTGTTTCCTTCTCTCTCTCTCTCTCTCTCTCTCTCTCTCTCTCTCTCTCTCTCTCTCTCTCTCTCTCTCTCTCTCTCTCTCTCTCTCTCGGTGTGTGTGATGGGCTAGCTCAGTGGAATGCAACCATCTCTGCACACACACACACACACACACACACATACACACATACACACACACCTCAGTGCATGAACTCCCAAGATGCTCAATGACAGAGCATGGGGCAGAGAGTTGGGTGGAAAGGAGGAAGACTGGAAGAGAGCGGGGTGGAAATGAAAGAGGGTCGAGATTGATGAGAAAGAGTGGAGGTCAGGACAGTAGAGAGGGAAGAGAGTGGAGAAACAGTGAAGGTCAGGATGGTAGAGAGGGAAATGAGTGGAGAAACAGTGAAGGTCAGGATGGTAGAGAGGGAAGAGAGTGGAGAAACAGTGAAGGTCAGGACATGACAGTAGAGAGGGAAGAGAGTGGAGAAACAGTGAAGGTCAGGACAGTAGAGAGGGAAGAGAGTGGAGAAACAGTGAAGGTCAGGACGGTAGAGAGGGAAGAGAGTGGAGAAATAATGAAGGTCAGGACGGTAGAGAGGGAAGAGAGTGGAGAAGCAGTGAAGGTCAGGACAGTAGAGAGGGAAGAGAGTGGAGAAACAGTGAAGGTCAGGAAAGGACAGTAGTGGGGGAAGAGAGTGGAGAAACAGTGAAGGTCAGGACGGTAGAGAGTGGAGAAACAGTGAAGGTCAGGACGTTAGAGAGGGTAGAGAGTGGAGCTAGAGGACAAAGAGTGAAGAAATAGTGAATGTCAGGACAGGACAGTAGAGGGAAAAGAGTTGAGCGAGTGGACTGGAGGAAGAGAGGAGAGAGGAGGAGAGGAAGAGAGGAGAGAGGAGAGGGAGAGAGGAGAGAGGAGAGGAAGAGAGGAGAGAGGAGAGAGGAGAGAAGAGAGGAGAGAGGAGAGGAAGAGAGGAGAGAGGAGAGAGGAGAAAGGAGAGGGAGAGAGGAGAGAGGAGAGAGGGGAGGAAGAGAGGAGGAAGAGAGGAGAGGAGAGGAGAGGGAGAGAGGAGAGAGGAGAGAGGAGAGAGGAGAGGAAGAGAGGAGAGGGAGAGAGGAGAAAGGAGAGGGAGAGAGGAGAGGGAGAGAGGAGAGGAAGAGAGGAGAGAGGAGAGAGGAGAGAGGAGAGGAAGAGAGGAGAAGAGAGGGAGAGAGGAGAAAGGAGAGGGAGAGAGGAGTGGAGAGGAAGAGAGGAGAGGGGAGAGAGGAGAGGAAGAGAGGAGAGGAGAGGGAGAGAGGAGAAAGGAGAGGGAGAGAGGAGAGAGGCTGGTAGTATATAAGAGGCCTTGATAGTTACAGTGCCTTGCGAAAGTATTCGGCCCCCTTGAACTTTGCGACCTTTTGCCACATTTCAGGCTTCAAACATAAAGATATAAAACTGTATTTTTTTGTGAAGAATCAACAACAAGTGGGACACAATCATGAAGTGGAACGACGTTTATTGGATATTTCAAACTTTTTTAACAAATCAAAAACTGAAAAATTGGGCGTGCAAAATTATTCAGCCCCCTTAAGTTAATACTTTGTAGCGCCACCTTTTGCTGCGATTACAGCTGTAAGTCGCTTGGGGTATGTCTCTATCAGTTTTGCACATCAAGAGACTGAAATTTTTTCCCATTCCTCCTTGCAAAACAGCTCGAGCTCAGTGAGGTTCTTCACAAAAAAATACAGTTTTATATCTTTATGTTTGAAGCCTGAAATGTGGCAAAAGGTCGCAACGTTCAAGGGGGCCGAATACTTTCGCAAGGCACTGTATATTTATAGATTTATTAATTAATACTTAAAAGGAAGAGTACTTAATATTTTAACGTCAATCTGACATTTATTAGGTAAGCTGTTCTATCACGATTTAGGTCTTTATTAATGAAAATAATAACGTAGTGGTCAGACACATTGATATTTGAGTAAAGAACACGTGATTTATCAGTTGATTTATCAGTTGATTTATCAGTTGATTTACCAGTTGATTTATCAGTTGATTTACCAGTTGATTTACCAGTTGATTTATCAGTTGATTTATCAGTTGATTTATCAGTTGATTTATCAGTTGATTTATGTGTTGATTTATCAGTTGATTTATCAGTTGATTTACCAGTTGATTTGTTTGGTGACAAGGTAAAAATCTGTCGTTCTGTCCCTGAAAAAGGCAGCTAACCCACTGTTCCCCGGTAGGCCGTCATTGAAATTAAGACTTTGTTCTTAATTAACTGACTTGCCTGGTTAAATAAAATAGTTAAATGTCAGGTAGATCTAGGTGTACAGAACAGCTTCCTGTTGTCACAGCTGCATTGTGTTGTGTAATCCCGTTATCCTGTGGAGGCTTGACGATCACAAGGGTTGATTTTAAGAGTTGAACCAAACTGTGCCATCAAGTATATTATGAATTCAAGGTTACATCAACTATGGAATTCTTTATAATTGTCCTCTTCCTCATTTCCCTCTTCATCATTCCTCTACTACTCTTCCTCCTTCTACTCTTCCTCATCCTCCTTTTTCAGGGACAGAACGACAGACTTTTACCTTGTCACCTCGGGGATTTGATACTAGTCCAACGCTCTAACCACACGGCTACCTGCCACCCCACTAGGCTACTTGCCACCCCACTAGGCTACCTGCCACCCCACTAGGCTACTTGCCACACCACTAGGCTACCTGCCACCCCACTAGGCTACTTGCCACCCCACTAGGCTACCTGCCACCCCACTAGGCTACTTGCCACCCCACTAGGCTACCTGCCACCCCACTAGGCTACCTGCCACCCCACTAGGCTACCTGCCACCCCACTAGGCTACCTGCCACCCCACTAGGCTACCTGCCACCCCACTAGGCTACCTGCCACCCCACTATGCTACCTGCCATCCCACTAGGCTACCTGCCACCCCACTAGGCTACCTGCCACCCAACTAGGCTACCTGCCACCCCACTTGGCTACCTGCCACCCCATTTGGCTACCTGCCACCCCACACGGCTACCTGCCACCCCACTAGGCTACCTGCCACCCCACTAGGCTACCTGCCACCCCACTAGGCTACCTGCCTAGTGGTAATAGTATCAAGACTGCCCAAATGTGGCTAATTGGTTTATTAATACAATTTCAAGCTCAAAACTGTGCCACTCTCCTCAAACAATAGCATGGTATACTTTCCCTGTAATAGCTACTGTAAATTGGACCGTGCAGTTAGATTAACCAGAATTTAAGCTTTCTGCCCATATCAGATATGTCTATGTCCTGGGAAATGTTCTTGTTACTTCCAAACTCATGCTAATCACATTAGCCTACATTAGCTCAACCTCATGCTAATCGCATTAGCCTACGTTAGCTCAATTTTCCCGTCGGGGGACCCACTGATCCTGTAGAGGTTTTAATTCAATGGAATGATTAAATGTCTTATCCCATGTCAAAATAATAAACTGCTCACATTTCAAAAGATCAAACCTTATTAGAGCCAATGTCTTATTCTCCTGTTGTTGCGTTCCCATGTTACATTTAGTCACCTTAGTGCACACCTGACATAGCCCTCCCTGTGTAGGTAGGCCTTTAAAAGAAAAACACCTAGGCCAAATACAGAGGTCGTTATTAATTGATGGTGAAAGTGCGCAGGCGCGTTCCCATGGGAGACCCTTGAGCGTCTAGCGGATATGGCGGACAGGGGCGGATAACCCCGCGCGGACCTATATTGTGCGCCCTCGGCCAGTGCTCGAGCAGCTCCATCTATTCGCCGTTTCCCTGCGTGGAGACTGCGGCGCAAGGCGTTTTAACCAAGACTGTGGGTGACGACTCTTAAGTGTGAATGACGAGGCTTTAATTAAAGGCAGAGAATTAGAATGTCACGGCTACGTTCTGATCGTTCTAATTCTACATCTACGTGGCTAAATGAATGTGCGCTGGTTGTAACATCCTGCTGTTCTGATTCAACTTAGCCAATTTGTTTGTGCATAAAAAGTGCATCTATGGGGCTTCACTCGGGCACATTGTACATGTCAAATGAATTCAATACAGGCCATATTGTTTTCGCTGACTTTAGCCTGCTCTCCTTGTAGAATAGTTTACAGCGTAGGGCTGTATAATTGGAGGGCGGAATACACCGTTACGCGTTAAGACTATATCTGTGCCATTGCAGAATCCAAAGCCAATAGTCCTTGCAATATACGAGTTGTAATGGGGTACTTTTCTGGGTAAATACTCCCAAAGTATATGTCAAGTGTTAAATATTGTGCGCAAGCAGAGGACCACAATAGGCACACAGGCCTTTTGCCACAAATCTTTCCTACATACGTCCAACTTCAGAAGGAACGTTTTAACATTTTACAACGTGATAAGCTTACATACATTTCTCTTAAGAAGCCTGGTTCTTAATTAAAGCACTTGACTGCAATCAGTGATATTCCACAAAGCAGGATTAGCTCTCTCTTTGTCTGTTTCTCTCTCTCTCTCTCGTCGTTGGCGATAATCAGATTCACATGCTGTGTCTTGAGATTAGTTACACGCCAAGCGTGTTACAACAATAAGCCTATTGTCTTCGGTTTCATAATATTTATTGTGAAATGTGAATTCTGTGTTTCTATACCAGAATTGTGAAAAACGCCACATTCATCACGGGTTTCTGGAACCGTCCTAATAGTTAGCAGACATGTTGTTAATTGTTTGTGTGACATTTTTGACATCTCTACATTAAACGGTGTTTAAGAGTAAATACGGTTTGTAAAACAACTCCAAAATGCATTTATACATCCGTCCCCCATATATCCTACAACTGAGGGCTTTAAGGCGCAGCACAGCAACACATAGTTTACATAAATCTTTGTACCAAACGATGTTTTTTTTTTATATACATAAAAAAAAATAATAATAATGACAGATTCAGTCAATTTCATAGTGTTGGGAAGAAATAAGAATGTTATTATACTTATAATTGATATAAAGTTTAAACATGCGTAAAAAAAAAAAATCATGACATTCATTTTAAATACATAGTTAATTTAATGAATTGAAAATGAAATATAATACAGTACATGCATGCAAATATAATAGCATCTTTGGCCGTGTTTAGACTGCTGGGAAAAGCTGTTGTTAATGACAGGTTTATAATAATAATAATAATAATAATAATAATTTAATAAATGAATATTAGACCCACTGTTTTAGGCCTACGCTGGTACTCTGCGTACAGAAACAGCTATCTATTATTATAACATAAAACTCAATGTGGAGTTATTCTGCATGTCTTTGTGTGATAGGATATCCTGCAAATATGTTCTTGAGTTTTATATCAACATTGTTGATGTGTGTCAATAAATACAATTGGCGCAGGCTATCGATGTGACAAGTGGGATTGAGCTAGGCCTGAGGTCAACGGGCTATCCTTACAAGTAGGCTTTAAAACACTACATGGGCCAGACTCGACCTTACGTTTTTTAACACGATGATGATGGGAGGGGAATGCTAAATGCGGAAGCTGAAATTGGCATGATATATCACTTTGTAAACAGTCTTTTTGGCGATGATGCTAACCCTACGCCTCCTTCGAACAGACTAGGCCGGGTTTAAATAGGACTACGTCTCCTTTAAGCAGACTCGGCCTTGTCTACTACAGGACAACGTCTCCTTCGAATAGACTAAAGTACTTGCTGGCATTGGAAAAACATAAATAATGCGTGCTACTGCCAGGGTATACGATGGGCAGGGGCATCGGCATCAAGCATCTTCCCAGCAGGTTATTGTCTTTGTACAAGGCCGGGAGCTGCAGAGCCTTCCCCGGACCCGCGTCGGAGAAATCACCGTTGGGACCATCTAGCGCTGTTGAAATCTGTCTTTTCAATTTATTCCTTCGGTTCTGGAACCAGATTTTGACCTGCGTTTCCGTTAACTGGAGAGAACTGGCGAGGCAGGCGCGCTCGGCGCTGCTAAGGTACCGCTTCGTATCGAAAGTAGATTCCAGCTGAAAGATCTGTCTCTTGGAGAAGATTGTGCGAGTTTTTTTCTTGTTTATTATTGACAGTTGTTTTTTCTTGCCACTGCTATTATCACCGTCTCCGGTGTGATGCGTCGAGGAGCAGTCGTCGCCGCTGTCCCCGCTTTCGAAGCAATTATCGGTGATCTGTAACGAGTCTTCCCGGGTGATAGCGACGGCCGTGGGTCCTCCGGTTGGGCTACAGTCGTTATCCGGCTCTGAGAACAGAAATGGGACATAAATTGTATTCCGTAATATATATATAGCTTGACGCTGACAGTTTATCAGGCTACAATATAATGCTACACATATAAATGCATTAGGCCCGGTGTGTTGAATCAGGCTACAAAAGCGCAGTTTAGTCTGCTACAGTGCAGTGTTTAACGTTCATATTTGACCATATTAGGCAACAGTTGCCTACCTGCATCGTGTAGCCTTGTCGCGGGGTCCATTCTCCGTTGATGGTCATCGAACCAGTACAGTCCCGTGCTATTCTGTAGCCTGCTACCGGAATGACTGCTGTCAACTGTCTTCCTACCGTTGTTACCGCTCGAGTATGTCTGCAGGTTCAGAATATTGTCTATGGTGAATTTGAGAGACGCGGCAGTCGACTTGCATGACGCGTCCACTTTGCTCATCATTTTAGAGAAATGGTCTCTTTTCTCCCGCAAGGAATTTTGGAACCAAATGTCCCTGCGCTCTAGAAGTGGAACTTGGAACTCTCTTTCTCTCTTCCTAACGACGTCTTGACGATCCACGCACCATTTGCTCCATGCGAGGATGATGAGGGGATTGGACTGGGACTTTAGGGCGCGCCTCTCTCTCTCTCTCTCTCTCTGCCTCGCCTGTAACTTCCACGGACCGGATGGAACGTTGGTGCGCCCTCGTCCATTGGACAAGAGGAGTGCCTGCGAGGGGCCAATTGCATCAAGGGGAGGGGAAGAGAGAGAGAGAGAGAGAGAGAGAGAGAGAGAGAGAGAGAGAGAGAGAGAGAGAGAGAGAGAGAGAGAGAGAGAGAGAGAGAGAGAGAGAGAGAGAGAGAGAGAGAGAGAGAGAGAGAGAGAGAGAGAGAGAGAGAGAGAGAGAGAGAGAGAGAGAGAGTAGTAGAATGTTATCGTTTTCCCCTTCTTTTCTTGAGCCTGGCATCTGGTATAAAGGCTACGAAAGGAAGAATGGAAATTAATCATTATAAATCATTTAATTTGAGGTGTTCTGCATTTGAGGAATAGGCTATTTTATTTTTCTGCAGACATGGCTTTGGGTTGGTGAATATATAATGTCTAGCTATAGACCCTGCAGTTCTGCCTTAGAAGGTAGGCTTACCTAATACATCCTGTTTTAGACTTAACACCTGGTGCTGACCGGGTCCAATCCCGATGTCCACCGGAACGTTTTTGTCGTTGGGAGAAGCGGAGGTGGATTACGGCGTTTCAGCGTTTTCTTTTTAAATGACTGGCACGCGTTTTAATGAAGTTCACGTTTTAATGAGGCCTTTTCGACGAGCTGTAGTTTTCAAAGTAAAAAAAAAAACAAGAGAAACACCAATATAAATATATTATAAATAGTATTTACATGAATGTAGCTGGAATAACATATTAAACACAACATTTACTGTAAGTTAAAATAGCCTAGCTCCATTTCTGTGTGTAACTATTTCCATTTCATTTAGGCCTGCATTGCAATTCTTTAACGCATATTTATGTCTTTGCTTCTTATAAACTTGTTAACTGATAGAAGGGAACGAATAGAATAGAACCCATCAGGCTTCTATATTTCACGCCGCGGTGGGTAAAGTCCCCAAACGTCATACTTGAGTCATAGTAAAAAATATATATATATACCTTCATAGAAAATGACTCGAGTAAAAATGAAAGTCACCCAGTAAAATACTACTTGAGTAAAAGTCTAAAAGTATTTGGGTTTTAAATAATACTTAAATAGGAAACGTTTTTGTAATTGATAAAATATACTCATGTATTGAAAGTAAAAGTATAAATAATTTAAAATTCCTTTTACTAAGCAAACCAGACGGCACCATTTCATTTATTATATGTTATTCTACGGATTGCCACGGGGGCACACTCCAACACTCAGACATATTTTACAAGCGAAGCATTGGTGGTTAGTGAGTCCTCCAGATCAGAGGCAGTAGGGATGACCAGGGATGTTCTCTGTTTAGTGAGTCCTCCAGGTCAGAGGCAGTAGGGATGACCAGGGATGTTCTCTGTTTAGTGAGTCCTCCAGGTCAGAGGCAGTAGGGATGACCAGGGATGTTCTCTGTTTGGTGAGTCCTCCAGGTCAGAGGCAGTAGGGATGACCAGGGATGTTTTCTGTTTAGTGAGTCCTCCAGGTCAGAGGCAGTAGGGATGACCAGGGATGTTCTCTGTTTAGTGAGTCCTCCAGATCAGAGACAGTAGGGATGACCAGGGATGTTCTCTGTTTAGTGAGTCCACCAGCCCAGAGACAGTGGGGATGACCAGGGATGTTCTCTTGATAAGTGTATGAATTAGACCATTTTCTTGTCCTGCTAAACATTAAAAATATAACAAGTACTTTTGGGTGTCAGGGAAAATGTATTGAGTTAAAAGTACATTATTTTCATTAGGAATGTAGTAAAGTAAAAGTTGTCAATAATATAAATAGCAAAGTAAAGTACAGAAACCTCCCCAAAATAACTACTTAAGTAGCACTGTGTTTTTTGCACAAGGCTAAAGGCCTATAACCAATTATTTGCCAGAAGACTACACTCTATAGTGGAGAACAGAGGCCTGTAAATTATTATTTACAATGACAGCCTACACCGGACAAACCCGGGCCAATTGCTCGCCGCCTTATCCATATGACATTGAGCGTTATATTGATGACTGTTTATTGTCCGGAATAAAGTTAGAACCTTCTATTGTTTGTTGCGATGATGATCGCGACCATATTTTTGTTGTTGTCCGTTTTACAGATAAAACCATAGCAGAAGGAATTTGAATTCGTGTCCGTTATTTTACCCAGGAAACCCCACGGTCACACACGTTCTCCTAAATGCAAAACGTCTATCGTCTTCGATAGGGGATGTGGTTGTGATGAATATAGTTAGCGTTGTGTTGTTTTACTCCTAAATATGTGTTAAAAGTTTAATGATAATAAATACATATTTATGACAACGAAGTAAAAGCGTTAAATATAAATAGTTATAAATATATATAAATATTTATAAACTATAATCCTATTATTTCGGATTATAAGAGAGGCTACTTTAGTGGGTCCGTGGATCCTCTGAATAAAACGTCTACCCGTGTTGTAAATAAATAACATACTATCATAGTTTTATTTATTTGTGTTTCACCTTTATTTAACCAGGTAGGCCAGTTGAGAACGAGTTCTCATTTACAACTGCGACCTGGTCATAGTAGCCTACTACGGGCCATAGTAGGCTACTATGCAGGATTGCAAGTTCAAACCCCCCGAGCTGACAAGGTACAAATCTGTCGTTCTGCCCCTGAACAAGGCAGTTAACCCCACTGTTCCTAGTCCGTCATTGAAAATAAGAATTCGTTCTTAACTGACTTGCCTAGTTTAAATAAAGGTAAAAATAAAATAAAAATATAGAACTATGAGTCCTACCGTATAGGTAGGTATATTAACCAACTAACTATATGGTTCAACTGTTTCTTATACAGTCATCTAGTCTACTGAGGCTCACAATCACAGCTTGCCAGCTGCCAGCCAGCTCAGGCCTGGTGTTGCAGTAGCGTGATGTCATATTTATGTAATAGTGCCTATAATTCATTTGTCCTCACCAACGTCCTGTCGATGACCCCGTGTGTTTTATAAATATGAATGATGACATCAGACCATATTTCCTCTAATGGAGAGACGGGTGTTCCCAGTTCAGTTGCAGGGCAGAGAGCATGTTAAGCCTGATGCCGGGCAAGGCCATGTTCAAAATAATTCAATGAAGTCAAATGTTTTTTTTCCCCAAGGAAACGTGTCGCGAGCTTCTTTTTTATATATATATATATATATATATATATATATATATATATATATACATATGTATAGATTTCAAATAGGCATTTTGTTTTTTATTCTCCGCTCCCCTACTACTTTAGGCTACACATTTCATTTTGTATCTTTTACAATGAACTTGTGTTTTAAGAAGTGAAGGTCTATACGCTGATATGTGTGAGAACTCGCGCTGCCCGGACGGAGGACTTGTGCAGTTCGCTGCACACTACGTCTTCTGTCCTCGTCCGTGTCTATTTTGACGGAAGTAAAACTGGCGAAATAAAATATACACGTCTATATTTGTAGCCTACAGTCCGGGAGGAGCCAATAGATTGGGTAAATTCCGATCAAATGACTTACAATTTCACATGGATTGATCAACTGTAGGCTACAGTTGATCGATCAATCGAATCTCATTGCAAGTTCAACTCTGGGACGTTAGTCGAAATAGCTCAGCACGTCGCCGGAAGACACACAAGACAACAGCAGACACACACACACACACACACATCACTCATATCTTGTGATTCGTTTATTTAGAGCTATATTGTGGAGAAAAAAATTGACGTAAGAAACTATCTTTGAATATAAAAGTATTTGCACAAATAAATGTGTATAAAAAAAAAACATAGCAATGTGGACCGGCACAAACACTATCATTATCTAGTGTGGCGATAATATAATAAAAGTAGATATGTAAAGTAGTAGTACAATTACAACATTTAAAAAAACAACAACACCGCGATCAATTGTAAGTCTAAAGGCCATATCTTCACTGTTTTACTTGTATAGTTTTCCGCGGCCATTGCAGTTATTGTTATTGCACGATTTAATAAATTAATGACGTGACCTGAACAAAAAAAGTAGTGAAAGCTCCGTAACGGTCTTTACACCAACCCGGTAATTTGCGAGCGTAGTAAACTCATGGAGTGCGCAAAGGAGGAGAAGGGATAGTTCACAGGGTTCGAGAAACTCATCAAACGCGGGGACACCTGGGACACGTTGACGTTGAAACCCAACGTCGAGGGCGTGGAGCTTTCGTGATATAGAATCGGAACTCGGACTATCCGTTGGGACGAGTGGGAAACGTTTGCGGTCTCTTGATCCGCGGCCATCTGTCTCTTCCATTTGTTCCGTCGATTCTGGAACCAGATTTTCACCTGCGTTTCCGTTAGCTGGAGAGAGGCCGCGATACCTGCCCGTTCAGAACTGCTCAGGTACAGTTTCATATCGAACGTCGACTCCAACTGAAACACCTGACTCCGACTGAAAACGGTTCTAGTTTTCTTCTTCCGGACAGAGCTCGGGTCCAGAGGGGCTTCCGGGTCCGACTGATCGTCAAAGGCGTTCTGCGTCTCGTCGTTGTCCTCGGTCAGGCTGCTGTCTGCCGTTTTCCGTCCCGTTTTGTCGCTGCCTTCTGTGGGTTCTTCTGACACGGCGGAAGAGACGGAGTCTCGGTCGCTGGCTGAGTGGGAGCAGCAACGGTCATCTGAGCATCTACTGTCCTCTTTTGGATCTGTGGGGAAAAAATACAACATTAATTAAATGTGAATCGATTATGGACACATGGCATCAAAGTCTGAACGATTTCAATAGGCTGTTCGTGAGGAACAGAAGTTGGCCATAAAAACAAAGGGGTAAAATATAGGCCTGTACCTATAGTTAATCTTTGAGCTTAAAGAGTAATGGAAAGATAACTGGTACAGAGATAACTGATGGAGAGATAACTGATGGAAAGATAACTGATGGAGAGAGAACTGATGGAGAGATATCCAGTGGAGAGTTAACTGATGGAGAGAGAACTGATGGAGAGATATCCAGTGGAGAGTTAACTGATGGAGAGAACTGACGGAGAGATAATATGATGGAGAGAACTGATGGAGAGATTATATGATGGAGAGATAACTGATGCAGAGATAACCAAGCTGGTCAAGGGCCTACCCATTCTGAATAGTAGAATGCGCTCAAAACGGGCACCCTATTCCCTAAATAGTGCACTACTTTTGACCTAGGGCCCTATTCCCTAAATAGTGCACTACTTCTGACCTAGGGCCCTATTCACTATATAATGAACTACTTCTGACCTAGGGCCCTATTCACTATATAGTGAACTACTTCTGACCTAGGGCCCTATTCACTATATAATGAACTACTTCTGACCTAGGGCCCTATTCACTATATAATGAACTACTTCTGACCTAGGGCCCTATTCACTATATAATGAACTACTTCTGACCTAGGGCCCTATTCACTATATAATGAAATACGTCTGACCTAGGGCCCTATTCACTATATAATGAAATACTTCTGACCTAGGGCCCTATTCACTATATAATGAATTACTTCTGACCTAAGGCCCTATTCACTATATAATGAACTACTTCTGACCTAGGGCCCTATTCACTATATAATGAAATACTTCTGACCTAGGGCCCTATTCACTATATAATGAACTACTTCTGACCTAGGGCCCTATTCACTATATAATTAACTACTTCTGACCAGAGCCCTATTCCCTATTTAGTGAACTACTAGTGACCAGAGCCCTATTCCCTATCTAGTGCATTATTTTAGACCATGGCCATAGGACTCTAAAGTATAGGGAATAGGGCTCCATGGGATTTAACCTTGTGCCTGTACGGCTGTTCTGAAGAGACCAAGACCCCTGTTCCCTGGGGTCATCCACTCGGACAAACTAATTGCACTCTTGAGCCTTTAATGAGTTTGGATTGGCTGCAGAGAGAGAGAGGAGGGAAAAGAGAGAGAGAGAGAGGGAGGGAAGAGAGAGAGAGAGAGAAGCAAACAGGGGGCCTCGTTGACCCTCCAGAGGTCACTTCCCTCTACCAGTAGACTGGCTGACCAGACAGTACCAGAGGTCACTTCCCTCTATCAGTAGACGGGCTGACCAGACAGGACCACGGGACACTTCCCTCTATCAGTAGACAGGCTGACCAGACAGGACCAGAGGACACTTCCCTCTATCACTAGACTGGCTGACCAGACAGGACCAGACAATCCCAATATGGCACCCTATTCCCTATATATAGTGCACCACTTTTAACCAGGGCCTATGGCCATATGGCACCGAGTTTGGTCTAACGTAACAGGGCAGGTCGCAGTTGTAAATGAGAACTTGTTCTCAACTGTCCTTCCTGGTTAAATAAAGGTGATCATTATTATATATATATTTTTTAAATAGAGCTGATAGGGGCCCATTGGGCTCTGGTCTAAAGTAGTGCACTATATAGGGAATAGGGGCTCTGGTCTAAAGTAGTGCACTATATAGGGAATAGGGCTCTGGTCTATAGTAGTACCACTATATAGGGAATAGGGCCCTGGTCTATAGTAGTACCACTATATAGGGAATAGGGCTCTGGTCTATAGTAGTGCACTATATAGGGAATAGGGGCTCTGGTCTATAGTAGTTCACTATATAGGGAATAGGGCTCTGGTCTATAGTAGTACCACTATATAGGGAACAGGGGCTCTGGTCTATAGTAGTTCACTATATAGGGAATAGGGCTCTGGTCTATAGTAGTACCACTATATAGGGAATAGGGCTCTGGTCTATAGTAGTTCACTATATAGGGAATAGGGCTCTGGTCTATAGTAGTACCACTATATAGGGAACAGGGGCTCTGGTCTATAGTAGTTCACTATATAGGGAATAGGGCTCTGGTCTATAGTAGTACCACTATATAGGGAATAGGGCTCTGGTCTATAGTAGTTCACTATATAGGGAATAGGGCTCTGGTCTATAGTAGTACCACTATATAGGGAATAGGACTCTGGTCTATAGTAGTACCACTATATAGGGAATAGGGCACTGGTCTATAGTAGTACCACTATATAGGGAATAGGACTCTGGTCTATAGTAGTACCACTATATAGGGAATAGGGCTCTGGTCTAAAGTAGTGCACTATATAGGGAATAGGGCTCTGGTCTAAAGTAGTGCACTATATAGGGAATAGGGCTCTGATCTAAAGTAGTGCACTATATAGGGAATAGGGCTCTGGTCTAAAGTAGTGCACTATATAGGGAATAGGGGCTCTGGTCTAAAGTAGTGCACTATATAGGGAATAGGGGCTCTGGTCTAAAGTAGTGCACTATATAGGGAATAGGGGCTCTGGTCTATAGTAGTGCACTATATAGGGAATAGGGGCTCTGGTCTAAAGTAGTGCACTATATAGGGAATAGGGGCTCTGGTCTAAAGTAGTGCACTATATAGGGAATAGGGGCTCTGGTCTAAAGTAGTGCACTATATAGGGAATAGGGGCTCTGGTCTAAAGTAGTGCACTATATAGGGAATAGGGGCTCTGGTCTATAGTAGTACCACTATATAGGGAATAGGGCTCTGATCTAAAGTAGTGCACTATATAGGGAATAGGGGCTCTGGTCTATAGTAGTACCACTATATAGGGAATAGGGGCTCTGGTCTATAGTAGTACCACTATATAGGGAATAGGGCTCTGGTCTAAAGTAGTGCACTATATAGGGAATAGGGCTCTGGTCTAAAGTAGTGCACTATATAGGGAATAGGGCTCTAGTCTAAAGTAGTGCACTATATAGGGAATAGGGCTCTGGTCCAAAGTAGTGCACTACATAGGGAATAGTGCTCTGGTCTAAAGTATTGCATTATATAGGGAGTAGGGCTCTGGTCTAAAGTAGTGCACTATATAGGGAATAGGGTTCCATTTGCTATCCGATCTATAGTGACAGGCAGTGTGTGTAATTAGAGATATAGGCTTAGTCAAGATGCGCGATAGGACTATAACGACACACGATATAGACGTCACATATAACACATGTCGGCGTAACATGATACGCGTAACATGATACCCAAGACGTAACATGCATGGCGACATGTGGTTAAACCTCCTTGGCAGCTCTCCCTGGTAAAAATAGTTTTTTTTTGTTTTTACCTCAATGGGACTGATAGGTTATTGTGAGATGTTCTTGGCCCTAGGTGTAGACTACAGACCTAAAACCTCGTGTTGTTATAGCCTAATATAACCGGGCCATTCAAACCCTTCGATCGCAATGAGAAGCTGTTTTTTATATACACCATATAGACTATCCTACCAGCTTCGATCATGCAGTCAAAGATAATTATAGGAATATGTATCTAACGGAATACAGACATATTACTGTATTGCTCATGCAGTCACATTTAAATGATGGCTGTTTTGGGCATTTTATTAACAATGGATCTCATACAGTAGATTCGATTATGCCGTTAAAAACAATTAAACACAACTATTTATCCAATAAAAGATATAGGCAACTTACTGCTGGACCTTTTGAGACTGAGTGGTTTGACGTTAACGGCTGCGGCTCCTCTGTTCCGTTCTAATTGCGAGTCTCTCCGGGGGGAACCCTCGGCGCCGCGGCCGGAGCAGGCTGCCACTTGACCGGCCACTTGGCTGGGATGTCCCGCTAAGACTCGGCTAGGGTAGACCATCTCATTCCGCTCCATACTCTCCTCCGCGGTCCTGCTACTATACTGGCTGTTGTTGTCGTTGTCGTTGACCTGTCGGTTGAAATACGTTGACTCTCCATTCTTCCTCGAGCCGAGTAGGTTTTCGATGTAAAACGAGGAGACTTTTGACGGTGTCGAAGCCTGAGTGTCTGTCGCCTTGTCGTGCATGATGTTTTTAAATGAAAAGCATATGCAAATTCCTGGCCACTCAAAAAAAACAATTACGACGGGTCCTCCTGCGTCCGTCCAAACCTTCAATACAGTTGACGACGAGCACGTGTGTTCTGTTACTCCGCACAACAAAACAGTTATTTTCGTTGTTGTTGATGTGTGTCCCGGTCGGATCTTAAAAGCACCATCTCAACCGGGTTTCTCCATTCTCCCCTGTTTATAAATGATAAATCCTCACCGAAACGTGGAAATCGTTACCAGAGCGGCCCTGGAGCTCCGTGGTGCCAGCACAGCACCGGGCAGAGACCGGAGAGGTTGTAGCCTACAGCGGAGAAGCGAGTCAAGGCAAACGGTTGACGAGCTGCGGTATCCGCTGATTGGACAAGCCACAATATCAAATGGGATGACTCCAGGAGAGGAGAGAGAGGTTTCCGTCGCAAATGGCACTCTATCCCTTACACAGTGCACTACTTTTGACCCTAGCCCTACAGACCCTGGTCAAAGGTAAGCACTATAAAAGGAATAGGGTACCATTTGGAACGGAACCGAGAATTACTCTGTCTGACGGGGACTCGCCTCTCGCCTCCCCTCAGTTACTGCTGCAGGCGCGCGTGTGTGTGCCTGCGTGCACGCGTGCACCACCCGGGCCAGGGAGACCCCCCCCCCCAGTCATTCAGTGAACGAGCCTTTATTTGGGTCAATTAGGAGGCAAATGAAAATACAGGAAGAGATAGAGAACACAGTCCTCCTCCTCCTCCTCCCGGGTCTCGTATGGTTCTACGTTCCACAGCGCTGTACGCGGAAAGGAAGAGCCGTCTGTATCTACTACTGTACATACACCACCGCCTATTGGCTAACCGGGAAAATGCAGTACGCTGCTTGACATGTAGGCTCTAAAAAAAAGGGACTCTAAAATCATCATAGTTAAAAAATAAAAATAAGCAACAACTTAGAGCCCATTTTATTGTAGACGAAAAATGCGTTTATCTGCGTTTATCTCTGCGTATAGCTCTGCGTAAAGCGTTAATTGGTTATATTGTAGAGCTGGGACCATAAACAGCTAATAATCGACACAAACCAACCTGATCATTTATCGCTGGTATTTAGCTGATAGCATTCCTTACAGATTAGAAGTCTTCACTAGAGAAATGATACGAGTGTTAATATGAATTTTGTATGAACTGTGGGAGTTAATAAGTAAAGGCTAATTAATGTAGGCTTACCGAGTGCGCTTTTCTGTGGGAGTAGATACGTAAAGGCTAATTAATGTAGGCTTACCGAGTGCGCTTTTCTGTGGGAGTAGATACGTAAAGGCTAATTAATGTAGGCTTACCGAGTGCGCTTTTCTGTGGGAGTAGATACGTAAAGGCTAATTAATGTAGGCTTACCGAGTGCGCTTTTCTGTGTGAGTAGATAAGTAAAGGCTAAATATGTTTTGTTATTTTATCTCTCCGTTCGGTGTATTATTAGGGCTCTATGTTATGTTATGACCCTGTCGTCTTGACTGTATGTTAAACCTTAGCTAGGAGAGACCATGTCGGCTATAGCTTAATATTTCTAATCAGTGACCAGTAAAATATATATTTTTTTTACGAGCATATTGAGGAAAATAAAATTCATCGTAGGCAGTTGTCTTCCTGCCGTCGAAGTGTATTATTTCAGAAATCTCCCATTCACACGGGGAAGGGAAGTTCTGCTGGTAGAACCGAGGACACGTGACATTTTGTTTTTGAGTCGTCATTATTTCTCTCCGGTTCCAGAGTGACGCAGCGGTCTAAAGGCACTGCATTTCAGTGCACGAGGCGTCACTACAGTCCCCTGATTCGAATCCAGCCTGCATCACATCAAGGCCGTGATTGGGAGTCCCATAGGGTGGCGCACAATTGTCCCAGTGTCGTCCCGGTTTGTTTTCGGTGTAGGCCGTCATTGTAAATAAGAATTTGTTCTTAACAGACTTGCCTAGTTAAAGAAAGAAAACATACTATCACAATGTAAATTCTTATTATCCCTATTTAATTGCCCCTGTAAGTCGCTCTGTATACGAGCGTTTGCTAAATGACCGAAATATAAAATGATGTCACAATGCGCAGGTAGTCAAGAACAGCCGAGATCGCCTATAATTTATTTTAATGAACACAGAATATGTTTAGACTTTTCCGTGTCTGTAATCCAGCTCATCGAGTGGCCTGTGTTCTGAGCTATCCGTGTTTTTGGGCATTAATTATGGTTGAAGTTGATTTGGACTTTCCTAATGAAAAACACCGTTTCATCATCCTCCATAGAAATATTAAAATGATCGCCGAAGTCCGCTTTTACCCTTCTGGGTGACATGGCAACCAGACACGCTTTTACCCTTCTGGGTGACATGGCAACCAGACACGCTTTTACCCTTCTGGGTGACATGGCAACCAGACACGCTTTTACCCTTCTGGGTGACATGGCAACCAGACACGCTTTTACCCTTCTGGGTGACATGGCAACCAGACACGCTTTTACCCTTCTGGGTGACATGGCAACCAGACACGCTTTTACCCTTCTGGGTGACATGGCAACCAGACACGCTTTTACCCTTCTGGGTGACATGGCAACCAGACACGCTTTTACCCTTCTGGGTGACATGGCAACCAGACACGCTTTTACCCTTCTGGGTGACATGGCAACCAGACACGCTTTTACCCTTCTGGGTGACATGGCAACCAGACACGCTTTTACCCTTCTGGGTGACATGGCAACCAGACACGCTTTTACCCTTCTGGGTGACATGGCAACCAGACACGCTTTTACCCTTCTGGGTGACATGGCAACCAGACACGCTTTTACCCTTCTGGGTGACATGGCAACCAGACACGCTTTTACCCTTCTGGGTGACATGGCAACCAGACACGCTTTTACCCTTCTGGGTGACATGGCAACCAGACACGCTTTTACCCTTCTGGGTGACATGGCAACCAGACACGCTTTTACCCTTCTGGGTGACATGGCAACCAGACACGCTGTTACCCTTCTGGGTGACATGGCAACCAGACACGCTTTTACCCTTCTGGGTGACATGGCAACCAGACACGCTGTTACCCTTCTGGGTGACATGGCAACCAGACACGCTTTTACCCTTCTGGGTGACATGGCAACCAGACACGCTGTTACCCTTCTGGGTGACATGGCAACCAGACACGCTTTTACCCTTCTGGGTGACATGGCAACCAGACACGCTGTTACCCTTCTGGGTGACATGGCAACCAGACACGCTTTTACCCTTCTGGGTGACATGGCAACCAGACACGCTGTTACCCTTCTTTTATTATTTCTTCATTATTTCTTTCAATGGAGTCAGCAGCAGTGATGACCTTTACTGGGACCACTGGCTCTCCTCACCCCGTTTCTCTCCCTCTCCCTCTATCTCTCCCCCTTACCCCCCACCCTGTCTCTCTCTCTCCCTCTATCTCTCCCCCTTACCCCCCCACCCTCACTCTCCCTCCCCCTCTATCTCTCCCCCTTAACCCCCCCTCACTCTCTCTCTCCTTTCTCTCTCTCTCCCCCTCACCCCCCCCTCTCTCTCTCTCTCCCCCTTACCCTTACCCTCTCTATCTCTGTCTCTCCCTCTATCTCTCCCCCTTACCCCCCCACCCTCTCTCTCTCTCTCTCTCTATCTCTCCCCCTCACCCCCTCTCTCTCTCTATCTCTCCCCCTTACCCCCCCCCTCTCTCTCTGTCTCTCTCTCTCTCATAGTACCTATAGGCCAGAGTTAGCCCTTTTACCACGGATCAGAGAGCACGCTCCTCTTTACACGACACTCAATAACGTGAATGAAACCGTACTATGACCCCGCGCTTAAAGAGGTCACGCACCTGTCATGTCTGGTTGGAGTGAAGGCCGTATTAGCGCGTGGTTCGTTGTTGATGATGTCTTGTATTTTTGGGGGGGTGGTTGGACTTAGTGGGTAGAAGGGTAGATGGATTTTTGGGGTCTCTTAATCTTTGTTCTACAAGGGAAGAAAAACAAAACAAATTAGCCGATAAAATTGTAATTACGTTATCTGATATATTTTATGAGTGAATTTATTTATTTTACTTTGGCTACTTTTATTTATTTACTGAAGTATTGAAAGCCTGTTTTGGTGAACAAATGAAAAGCTATTTCTTACATTGTTTATTAATGCAGCTCAAAAATACAACCCACAAATATATTGTCATATCGGCCCACTGAACTTCCTCATCCTTTGTAATTCAACCCGTATTTTGAGTTGACCGTTAAAATATCGTAAGAAATAAATGAGAATTTGTGACACGTTATTATGATTATTATTATTATTATTTTTTAAATCAAACCTTACGGAACATAATTTGTTTATGTCGTCATATAGTCCAATTGATGCTATAATACGTTACATTGATTTAATCCACAGAAATTTGGATAAACAAGTCATTCAATAACAACAGAGAATATTACGACTTATTTATGGAATCCAACGCACACGTTTTCTCCAGGTTATCGTTGTAAAAAACATTCCCCCAGTCATGGCGCATTGAGACCATATTCGATAAAAACAATGTTGAATGTACTTCTTTTTTTTTTTTCGTGCCCGAATTAATCACATTGTTGATCCCACATAATAATACTTGGCCTGTTTGTAGGTTTATTCTTTGTGCTAAATATTTGTAAAATGTTCCGGTTTTGTCAGGTCGGATTTGTCATTTCATGGGTAGCCTAACAACGTCTGATCAATTTACGAGCGGAGAAACCTGTCCGGTGTCCTTGATAGAAGACGCATTGTTTCACTCCGTTAGATCTAACAATTAACTTGCTAGGAATTATGGTTGTTATGGTTATGCCGTTATCACTCGAAATACCTTGAATTTCAACGTTGAAAACAACCACTAAGTCAAGCCTGAGTCATTTAATAGGCGGACAAGTCATCCGTCGTATCCGCACTGGGCAAAAACTGGTTGAATTAAAGTTTGTTTCCACGTCGTTTCAACCAAATAAATGAACGTGAAGACGGTGAATCAACGCGGACAAGCCATTGGATTTGCACAAAATCATCAAAGTAAGTTCATTTCATTTTTTTAATTTTTAAACCTAAATCCAATGACATGGTGATTATTTGTAGTTGCTGTTTCACATCGAAATCGCCAAATAGTTAGAAAAGTTCAAACGTAAATACAAAATTAGACGTTGAAATGACGTCTGTGCCCAGTGGGATCTCTTGATTAAGAACATATTGTATTGTAATTCGTCCAAAATATATTTTAGGGTTTTAATCATCGTTTCCATATAGGCCTGCACTCAAACAAACAAAATAATAACGGCCCGTGTTCATTTAAAGTCATTAACTTATCCGATCCAATGTAAACCGGAAGTCATTGAGCTTGAACACAACACTATGACGTACCCCGCACTCTCACCGAACGCGGGGAAATGAACGCGTCCCAAATGACACCCGAGGCACGGCTGTTGGTGGATGTTGTATAAGTTATTCCTGAACAATTACAATAATTGTTTTCAGCTTCGGCTTTGGTGTGTGTGTGTGCTGGTCTGTGTGTGTGTTGGTGTGTGTGTGTGTGTGTGTTAGTGTATGTGCTGGTATGTGTGTGTGTTGGTGTGTTTGTTGGTGTGTGATCTATTCAAGACCTTGTTGTGTAGACCTGTCCACATGTTTAACCAACTATAGGTGCTCTGATTCAGCCAGCATCCCTAATGGAGCCCTGTTCCCTGTATAGTAGACCAGAGCCATAATGGAGCCCTGTTCCCTGTATAGTAGACCAGAGCCCTAATGTTAACCTGTTCCCTGTATAGTAGACCAGAGCCCTAATGTTAACCTGTTCCCTGTATAGTAGACCAGAGCCCTAATGGAGCCCTGTTCCCTGTATAGTAGACCAGAGCCCTAATGTTAACCTGTTCCCTGTATAGTAGCCCAGAGCCCTAATGTTAACCTGTTCCCTGTATAGTAGACCAGAGCCCTAATGTTAACCTGTTCCCTGTATAGTAGACCAGAGCCCTAATGTTAACCTGTTCCCTGTATAGTAGACCAGAGCCCTAATGGAGCCCTGTTCCCTGTATAGTAGACCAGAGACCTAATGGAGCCCTGTTCCCTGTATAGTAGACCAGAGCCCTAATGGAGCCCTGTTCCCTGTATAGTAGATCAGAGCCCCAATGGAGCCCTGTTCCCTGTATAGTAGACCAGAGCCCTAATGGAGCCCTGTTCCCTGTATAGTAGACAA